>NC_081447.1:8497008-8512981 GCF_007210705.1 Tigriopus californicus | reverse complement strand
GGATCACAAGTGATCTGGATGAAAATAATGAAATTCGGGACCTGCAAATTGAAGGCTTGAAGTCCCAGGCTGAGCAAGACTCTGGCTACTGCGAATTGGTGGAACAAATTCGTCGAGGTTTTCCGAAAAGGAGGAGTATTTTAACGCCTGCACTACATCCCTTCTGGAATGAACGAAATAACCTGTCGAATTGGAATGGATTGGTTGTTCTAGATGGCAAACGCATCGTGATTCCTCAAAACGAACAGGGGGCAATCCTGAAGAAACTGCATTCGTCGCATTTAGGCATGGTGAGAACCAAACAACGTGCACGTAAGGCTGTGTATTGGCCAGGAATCGATGAGGATATCGAGAGACTTGTCCGAAGTTGTGCCCCATGTCAAAAACTCTGTCCCAGCTTACCGGAAGAGCCGCGCTGGAAAGAGAGTGATAGTCAGAGACCATTTCAATCTATCGGGATAGATCTATGTTCTGAATCTGGAAAAAACTTTCTAGTGTACGTAGACCGATATTCGGGGTGGATTGCTCTTCACCAATTCAAGCAATCTTGTACCGCATCAAAGGTGTCATTTCTCCGACTGAATTGAGAGGTTAATGGCCGCGGGGAAAGTAGTTGCCTTGAATTTCGATCAATTCGGCAAAGCTAGTGCGAAAAGAACTTCAGCCACGTTTTTTGGTTTTTCGCCACGTATCCTATTTACCGACGCCAAGAGCTCCCCCATGTCCCTCATCGCGAACGGCGTCAGCGTCGTTTCCATGATATCCTCATTATTCGTGGACTAGACCAACAGGTTAGACGTGTGAGGATACTTCCGTCCCCCCTTTTCTTCCTCTTGTATCGACCAGTTTCTTCGACCTCTTTCGTCGAAATGCCCAAAGCGGGTCCATCTTCCAAAGACGTGCAATCCGATGTCCTCCAAATGGAATGCTCAATTCCAGTGGGTTCCCCTCGTTTGGGGTCTGGGGTGGCTCCAGTCTCTTCGCAAGAACCCCAAATCCCACCTAAACGTTCGTCCCGCCTTCTGGCCAAAATTCCTAAGAACCCGGCCCAAGCCTATCCGCAAAGTTCGGCTTCCTCTTCTGAGGAGGATGACAATCCGGAGAGTGAGTTTACGCCCGCCCAACTCCGCGCCATCTCCACCATGATCGAGGACCGCGCTCGTCGTTTGGCCAAAGAAAGAGATGGCAGCCTTTCCTCCGGTCCTGCTGACCCGCCCCCGCGAGGAGGATGCCTGCCCGGCCAAGACGTTCCACTACCCTCCCATGACCTCCCTCGTCCTCTGTTGGGGGCGGCTGGCCTCTCATTGTTTCAAGATCGGGCCCCTTCATTTAATGGTCCTTCCGACGAGTCGTCAGACTCCTGTGGCGAGGGTGATCCGCTCTCGGATGGGTCACGGTCGTCGGAAGACGTGCCGTTTCCAAGAAAAAAGAAGAGCAAGACTGAAGACACGCCTTCTCCCTCGGCGTATTGGGTTGGCAGAGGAAGGAAGCCACCCGGAGTTGGCCAACTCTCTGGCAGTCGCCAGAAATTTTCTGGTAAGTTTAACTACCGTTCCTTTCTTTAATATTGGTGTTTTGAAACCTCAACTCCTTATCGGGCACTAGGAGCCCGCTGGGGCGGCCTATCAGGAGCCCGCTGGGGCGGCTTATCAGGAGCCCGCTGGGGCGGCCTATCAGGAGCCCGCTGGGGCGGCCTATCAGGAGCCCACTGGGGCGACCTGTCAGAAGACATTGCTTCATGTCCTTGATCCGGACTTTGAAATGCCTCTATATTTTTGCAGATTTGCAATCCAAAGCCATCACTGAATGTGCCAGAGTGGATGAACGGTGTAAAGGGAAAGTCCCCACCGCCCGTTACGCGAAATCGCATCTGCTGTTGGGATTTCAACTCAGAGAGGTCAAAAGGATTTGGCATGAGCTTGGCGAAACCTGTGAGGCACTGACGGTTTGTGGATCTGGGTCGAAGCAAAAGGAACTTCTTGTTTGTGAAGGCACTCTATTTCGCCATCTGGGTGCCTCTCTCCAAGTTGGAGTGGACACCACTCGACACGAACTCGCAATGGCCGACATTTATGACGAGCTTGGGGCTGTTGTCGTTGATGCCATTGAAGGTGGGACATTTCGGGACCCTCGGTACGCACAACGGGCAAAATATGTGGTTCAACAATTGAAACGGGCTAAGGTTGATGAAGCAGTGCTGAAAGGTCGGTTGCCTATTGCCCCTCTTGGCCAGGTCAGGCGTCTTTCCGGGAGAGTACCTTATCGTGGGATCAAATCCCGTGGAAAGGCCATTACTTCAGGAGGCCTTGGCGGGCGTCCTTTAGATCCGCCCCGTTGCTATACTTGTAACTCGCCCCTACATATGGCAAACAATTGTCCAAGGAAGAAAGACGTTAAATAAACGTGCTGTCTTTTATTTTTTGTTGACTAGTAGAATTAGAATCTGGTTGAAAGACAGCCTTGTTCATTATAGGTTTTGAGGTCGAGTTAGGACTAGCCAAACCTATCCCGGAGGTCCCAGGTCGAACCCATGAGCCAAAATTCGTGGCATTTTGGAAGAAAACATTCACGCTCTCCCACGAGGTTTTCGACATATTGGAAAGGGGTTACGCTCCCCCGTTCTTTCAAATTCCGCCCCCAAGTCACCTTAGGGATAATGAGAGCGCAAGAGATCCTGCTTTCCGAGTGGTTTTGCGGAAACAACTGGCCAACTTGGAGTGCACGGGGGCAATAACTAGGGTGGATTACAAGCCACTTTGCGTTCTACCCCTCCAACTTGTCCATAGAGTTGGAAAAGAGCCTCGTTTAGTTGTTGATGCTAGTCAACAGATCAATCCGTACATTTGTAAGCGTAAAGTACGGCTCACAACCCTTTCGGAAGTGAACAGTGGAGTTACCCAGGGATCGTGGTGGAGCAGCATGGACCTCAAGTCTGGGTATTACCACATAATGATACGGCAAAGTTATCGGGACCTTTTTGGGATACAGTGGACCAGTGCTGATGGGTCTGTTGACTACTTTGTGTGGAATGTTTGCTTCCTAGGCATAAGTGACATGGTTCGAACCTTCACAAAGGTCATGCGGCCTATTTTGGCCTTTTTTCATAGCCAGGGCATAAAAGCCGATATATATATTGATGATTTGCGGTGCACTGCTCATTCCAAAGACCTTTGCCAACAACATATGTCTTTCATGCGAAGCACCTTAGCTAAAGCAGGGTTTATTGAATCCGTTGCCAAAGCTGTCCCCGCAACCCAAAGCGGTATTTTTCTTGGCTTGGTAAACGATACCGGGCTTCTTAAATATTACGTGCCAGAGACAAAGATGATGCGTCTTAAATCTGAAATTCTACTTTTGAAAAAGTCGTCTGAGGCTCCAATTCGGACGGTTGCTGCCCTTTACGGGAAGTTGGCTGCGTGTCGTTTGGCCACAGGCCCTATTATCCGTCTCCTCACTCGTCAAGGCCAAAAGAGCATTTCCCGTGCCGTCGCCAGAGAAGGTTGGGAGGGTGTAATGGGCTTAGGGAATATTACCCAAGAGCTAACGTTTTTACATGAGTACTTGGAAGACATCAACGGCTTTCCATTCAGTGGTAAGGAGTTGTGCTTTCCTGTTGATTGCTCTTTTGCCTCCGATGCATCGGATGTGGGCTTTGGAGTTATACGAGTCCGTTGTGGCTATGACGTTGGGCATGTTCCTCATGACACTTCTTGTGAAAGTGAGGTCGTTCTAAAACGAAAATATCTTCCAGAAGAGGCTTCCATGTCTTCCACGGCTCGAGAGCTGTTAGCACTCTTTGCCATATACACAGACCCAACCTTTCTGTTAAAATATGAGAGATGCCGCATGCGATTGTGCGAATTGGAAGTCCCATTGCTCATCTTCAGGATTTGGCAATCCAAATCCACGCTGCTTGTCGGAGTCATGAAATAACTCTCAAGGTGTACTGGCGCCCAAGACATGATCCTCGGCTTCGTCAGGCGGATGCCCGTTCCAGGCATTTTGACAATGACGATTGGTCTGTTGACCAACCGGCATTCCGCAGAATTCAGCAATTTGCCCCCAACAAGTTTGACATAGACCTATTCGCCACCAAGGACAACTCAAAGTGTGGACTATTTGCCAGTAAATTTGGGGCTGAATTCTTCGAGGCTGTTGCTGTCAATGCCTTCTTGTTGAACTGGGGTGCTTTTGATTGTTTCTTTGCCTGCCCTCCCCCCCGTTTGATTGTTTCAACATTACTCCAAGCTTCGCGCCAAAGTGCTACCGGAGTGTTAATATGTCCCAAATGGCCTGCATCGCACTTCTGGCCGTATCTTTTACCAGATGGAAAACATTTCTGTCGGCTTGTTAAGAAAGCCAAATTGTTCCGGCCTATATGTCACACAGGGCCTGATGTCACGAGTTCAACCTTTTCTGGTCTCCTTGCGTTTGATATGATGATGCTAGAGATTGATGGTACTGTTACGGACCCATTTGCACCTCGCGTTATAAAATCTCATTGTATTGCCTTTTGCTGTTGTTAAGAATAAACGTTGAGTTTTCAATTTTTATAGCGTCCATCAAAGAGCTGGATCGCGAGCGGAAAGCAATGAAAAAGGCTGCTAAGGCTCCTTCAACGTGGAAGCAATACAAGAGTGCTTGGGGCCGTTTCCGTGATTTTTGTTCTAACTTTGGTCTGTGCTCGATGCCAGCAACAACTATAACCGTGGACCGCTACTTGGCTTACTTAAGCTTGAAAGGTCTCGGATACTCGTCTGGAACGATGGCCGTAGCGGCTATAGGAGCTTATCACCACCGTCGCAATGTCAGGAATCCTGCTCGCCATGTGTCAATCGCGCTTTCCTTAACGGGTGTGAAACGTATACATGGGAAAATACCCAGACAAGCAGCTCCTATGACCAGGCGGATCTTGCAAAAGATGCTACGCAAATATTTTTTGCCTTTCTTTCTCAAACCCTCTTCAGTGATGGCTCCCCCCCCCTGCCATTTGGCGAGGAGTATGGTTTGAGCTCCTAGCTTTTACGACCTTGGCCCGTTACCCTGATCTTGGTCGTGTTGCCCGTCACAACCTTACAATTGGCAAAAGGGACCTGTGCATTGTATTTGAAACCCGGAAAAATGATCAGGGCCACGAGGGTCATTTCTCTCGAGTGGTGGGCACGGGTGGTTTGCTCTGTCCGGTTCATTTTACAGCCCAATACCTTATGCAACTGCCCAAAAATCCCAATACTCCCCTCCTTCCTTCCTTTTCTCGTGTTTCGTCTACACGGGCCAACATCCACAAAGTGGCTAGTTATGGCGCCATGCGTACAATTCAAAAGCAATTGCTCCGCGGGGTTGGGATCATCCCCGATCGGTTTGGTCTGCATTCTTCATGACGCAGGCTGGACTTGGGCTGACGTGGGAGCCTTTGGCGGCTGGTCCCCCAAAAGTTCCATGCCCGCTAAATACTGCCAAAATGCGAAGGGAAAAAAATTGAGAATGTCCACAGATCTGTCCCATTATAAATAAACCTTGGTATAGTTTTTTTAATTATGTCTATCCAGCTGAATGCTCCCTTTCAAAATACAGGCATACACAAAACATTCGTTTGGGTATGCCCACCTCTAACGCTTCTTCGACTATACATCGAATATTCAGGTAGGAGAAATGTCAATTTCATTATAGTGCAACATCATAAAGCCCCTTGAGAGATGGTTTGTTGATTACGGTATTCCAGAAAGACTAGAGTCAGATGGGGGTTCGAATCTCTCGTCACGCGAATTTCAACAATTTCTGAAAGACTGGAATGTTGAATGGCGGTGTTCTTTGCCACATTACGCTCAATCAAATGGCTTGGCAGAATCGGCAGTGAAGAAGCTAAAATACTTTGTTAAGAAAATCATGGATGGAGGAGACTTGGATGACTCAAAAATTTACAGGGGTATTCTAGAGATGCGGAACACTCCAGGTGAAAGTGGGCTGAGTCCGTCTGAACTCGTTTTTGGCCGGCAAATGCAATCAGTGATTCCGTCATTACCGCCCATATCTACTCTTGGTAGAGGAGATGGTCACTCGACGTTCATCTCCCCAGAATTGCACCCACGCAAGCACCTTTCATCACTAAAGATTGGGGAACGCGTGAGAGTCCAAGATCATCTCTCCAAGCGATGGGATCATCACGGTGTGGTGGAAAGCAAAGCGAGTCACAGACAGTTTGGAATTCGGATGTCAAGTGGTCGCTTGTAGTGGCGCAACAGACGTTTCCTACGCCCCCAATTTTAATCCAAGACCAATTCGCCTGTTAATGAGGATCAAATTTTAATGCTTTATCTGTTTGGGGAAGGGGATGTGATATACTGATCTTAAAAGTTTCGAGGAAATCTATGGAGAGTTAACCTCGGGGGGTAAAATCAAGTCTGAGAAATAAATAGTGTACTTTGGAGGCTTGTATCGAATGGTCGATTCTTAACAGAAGGATAGGGTGTGACGCAAAACCACCAGAAGCATCCGAAGTAACGAAGAAAATATCGAACCAAAGGAAACTTCGGATGAGAGAACATTTAGAGAGTTTTAAGTGACGTGTGATCTCGCTTGGGTTTCTTGGTGGGAGAAAAATGATCTGTTTTGGGGCTGATGGACTCTTTTTCGATCCAATCAGGCAAAGCAAGATGGATTAAGATTGACGTACGATAGGTTAATTAGATAAAGGCTTCGCTACAAATTTTAAATATATGAAAGGATAAGAGTTTTCTAACGGTATATGGGCGTTTTGAGCTCCTTCATCACAAACAACTTGGGACAATAATTATTACTTCACCCTCAGGAATGATCTCACTTTCGCCCGTTTATAAGCTCTTAAGGCAGCAACTTATGTAATTTAGATTCTGCAAAGAAGCTTGGACTCAGCAAGCCTGGGTTCGAACCAGGATTTGCTAATTGGAAACCTGATACTCTACTAATACGGTGCCGCAGCTAGTAATTGTGGTCATATAGCATCCCCTCCCCATCATACAATTATGATTTTCGTCAGTGGAAGGATCGGATTCAATGGAAGTATAGGCGAATTATAGTAACTCAATTCACTCGCACAACCTCTTAAACGGAATCGGTTGTCTGTAAAAAATAGGTTAGACTGGCTCTGACAACATCCCAGTGTTGCCGCATAATCTAACAAGGACAATGAATATTTTCTCCGGGTCCACATCTTTACTCAGAGCTCTTGTTGTTCACCTCGCCATTGAAATTCCCATTTCCCTTTTCCCATTTTGTGAGTTTAGTGGCCGCGCAATTAGTGCAAAATCCGGAATGAGGGTTCGATAGTACCCTGCCATTCCCAAGAATCTATTCAACTCTTATGAGATCCTGGGACAAGGAAAGCCTAGCAATGCGGGGAGTTTCGTTAGAAGGGGCCGAACCTGATTGTTGCGGACCTTGAATCCAAGAAATTCGACCTCATCTAGAAAAAATCTGCGGCTCTTCTTATTGTTAATGGTCAGGCCAGCATTTTGCAGCGTCTTGAGATAGATCAAAATATACCAGAACATTGGGTACATTCGCAAATATGACTCTCATGAGTCGGGCCAACGTTGTAGCAGCGCCCAATAGCCCAAACGGCATGCGGTTAAATTCCCAAAGCTCTCCCTCAAAACGAAAGGCGGATTTTGGGATATCCGACTATTCCAATTTAACTTGATAATATCCCTGGTTGCAGTCCAAGATTGAAAAGAACTTCGCTCCCTTCAACCCTTCCAACGCCTCATCCACCTTAGGCATTGGAAATGCATCTCGTCTTGTGACCTTGTTAACAGCCCGATAGTAGATCGCAAACCGTACATCACCATCTTCCTTTTGAACTAATACCACAGGGCTGCACCTTGGACTTTTGCTCCTTCTAATGATTCCTTCATCGCTCACTCTCTTCATTTGCAACCTTCCCCAGTAATGAAATGGGAGTCCTATGAGAAGGAAAAAAACAAATAGGAGCCGCATCTCCAGTGTTGATATTGTGTTGAACCACTTTCGTGTGGCCAATACCATGAAATACGTTTGGAAACTCTTCTTTGAAGATTCTCAGCTGGTGCATTTCTTCTTCTTTTGTCTCATTTGGAACCTCAACTGCTTCTCCCAAACCTGATTCGTCTCCTTTTTGTACCCTGGGCCCCTTGCAATTGGCTGCATAATGCTCCAACCCTTGACAACGGAAGCAAGTTATTTTCGTCTCAATTCCGTTCGGTTTCTTATTCTTGGGCTCCCTGGGGCAGTTTCCACTCCCTGATCCGCCTTGCTCTTTTCGCCTGCATTCCTCCAAGGTCTCCCTGACACTTCTTGCCATCATGGCTGCTTGAACTGCTTCCTCAAACTTCTCATTCTTGTCTTTCAGTACAGCACCCTTTAGTTCTTGTGTGAGTCCGTGAACTAACCCATCACGTCCTAATTGCTCACGGTTCTGTTTTGCAAACTTCGGGTATGCGGCTTGAACAACGCCTCGACAACGTGTTGCAAAATCTTGAAATCGGGCAAATCGGGCCTCATTTTCAAACCAAAATAGTCTAAAACCACGGACTCCCTGAAAACCCTCGGTATCAGGTATTAGTTGAAAACTTCCTAAGATTGTCATGTCCAAGTCATCCAGGATTGTGGATTCCATCTCCATCAATCCGGGGAAAATGTGAGCCATGTCTTTGTCTGACCACTTGTTGGTCTTTGCAATTCTCTCAAAATACCTCTTGTTCCTCTCCATCAGTACTTCTGCCCGTTTCGCATCGGGTTGAACTTCATAAAACGCTTACTGACTATATTTGACAGAAAATGAGCATGAGGAGACAAAGTCCGCGACAATTGGTTTGAATATTAGGAACCTCGATAACAGTACGCAATTCCTAGATGTCCGGACATTTGACAGTTAGAGCAGACCCTTCCATTGGCTGGGCACAACTCTGTGACTCTGATGGGTGGTGGGAGTGTGAACCACACTTGAAGCATCTATACATCCCTTTGTTACTTTGATAAGCTTAATGGGATCTTGGATGTGTTTTGGGTTGGTTCATGTGAGACGATTGACCATACCGTCTCTCGTTTGCAAGGTTGCAACTGCCGACGCTTGGACGTTAGCAACAAAGCCTGATAATGTGGCGGAGTCCTCGAATCGCATTTCATTAGAAATGCCCTCGTCAAGCGACCAGCTTTTTGGATGACATCGTCTATTTGAGTTTGGCTTGACTTGCAGAGGACCAATTGAATCTTGCTGGGTATCTTAACAGGGTCACACTCACACAATTCTTCTGAATCGAATCCACATAGAGAATTTGGGTCTTGTTTCACCACTCTCCTGGCGCAGGGATCTATATAATGCAATAATATGCCATCTGGAGGCCTTTGGTTGATGCTTCTGTCTGACATTGTGGATAATACCTGAATAGGTTCGGTTCGGGCATTTTTGCAGGTAGCCTGAACGACGTGGAGCCCACATCTTCCAATAAACCAGAGTAATTTCCTCTTCTTGGCGATAACATGCTTTGTCAGAGATGCTTCGTTGTCTGATGATGCAGCCTCAAGGACGTGGTCACAGAAGACCTCAAATAGTTCCAATCATTGCTCAAATGATTGGGCTACATTTCCACCACAATCACTGGGTTCGAACAGTGAAGGTCCATTGAAGGGTTGGGGGTCCATGGTGGGTGCGTGGGTACTAGGTTCCAATATTTGTCGCCAAGAAAATAAATTAGGTTTCAATATTTTTTTGGTTTGTTTTTCACAGGCTTATCTAACAACTACAGGTAATATAAACCCCAGTACTATTAAAATGGAAGGTTATAATTCGTCTATTTATTACCTTCTAATCTTTATATGACATTTGGTCTACCAACGAATTTGAGTTGGCAGACCGAGCTAGTCCTTGAATGTAGGGTTGAACTGGAACGATATCTAAAAATTTGTCCAAGTCTGACTTGAAAGATGCTACCGGATCAACAAGGCTTATGTATTCCCTACAAATATTAGAGGGAAGCAAATTAAACAATGAAGGAGCCCGAGTACTGTACAATCCCAACCGTTCTAACCTTTCCCAATACGAGAGCTCTCTCATTCCTGTGATGTTCCTAGTGAAACATCTTTGGACTTGCTCGACCTTTTGCAAACCTGCTGAACTCATTGGAGCCCAAATGGGTGAGGCGTATTCAAGATGTGGCTGGACAATCGACTTGTACAGAGTTAGCATCGTGATGCTATCTCTGGACTTAAACGTGCGATATATCCAACCACATATTTGAAAAGCCTTACCCACCTTCAGCTGGATATGCTCATCGAACTTTCCATTATTTTGGAGGACTACACCTAGATCTTTCATAGATGAGACCTGCTCAATATCTTTACCTCCATTATCTACGAGTGGAGTATTTAAAGGAGTTGACCCAAATGTCATTGAGCGGAATTTCATTCCTTTCAGGGCCATATTACTCTCAGTTACCCATGAGGAGATTCGATCTAAGCCCTTTGCAAGGCTAGTGGAATCTTATCCATTCCTATCAGAAACTAACTTTGTACCGTCAGCATAAGAAGAGAGACTGGCAGTAATACTAAGCTTTTGAAACGGGGCAACGAATATTATAAAAAGGAGGGGCCCTAACATGGAGCCCTGGGAACATCTAACTTGACATCATGTATGTCACCAAGGGATCCCGCGACCTTAACAATTTGCTTCCTATCCTGAATGAAGCTTCATAACCAATTGAGAACCTTGCCTTGGATCCCAATGTCATGAAGTCTATTCAACAAAAGGCCATGATCCTCTTTATCAAAGGCCTTGGCAAAATCAAGATAGACAACATCAACTGACTCGTGTCTTTCCAGTTCCCCAATGACTTGCTCTAAATGCTCAATCAGTTAGTAACCGTGCTAAAATGTGCTCGGAACCCGTGCTGGCTAGGAGGAAGGACTTCATTGAACTCAAGAAATTCAACAAGTTTGGACTTCATGATCTTCTCAAACACCTTCTCAATATTCGAAGTGAGAGAAATCGGCCTATAATTACTGGAGAGCGACTTATCTCCCCCTTTCAAAATTGGAACAACTTGAGCTATCTTTAGTAAAGATGGAAACTCGCCCTGATCCAAGAAGCAACACATGAAGTACGAGAAAACAGGAGCAAGAACCAGTGAGGATCTCATCAGAAACTGAGATGTCAGACCATCAGGGTCAGGGGAACTCGAGAGTCTCAAGTCTCTGATGGCCTCTATAGCATCTTGATCTGTGACTATAAGATCATCTTCGTAAACGCTCAACTTGACTGACCTTGTCAATCTCAACAGACTCATCTTCAGAGCAATGAGCTGTTGCTTCTGAACTCAGTGGGTTTGAAAACACATTGGAGAACTGATCTCCAAGCATGTTAGTCATAGTCTCTACATTGTTAATGGCTTCCCCATCAACCTCAAAAGGCCCAACAGAGTGTTTCATGTTTCTCTTAGAGTTCGCATAAGAGAAAAATGCCTTCGGATTCGACTTGACTTGACCTTACTCTCAGTTTGTAATTTATCATATTCGATGGAGGCCTTAATCTTACTCTGAACTACGTCCAACTTTTTTTGGAGACTAGCCACAATTACTATATTCGAAGTGCTCTTCAGCCTTTTTGCTAGTTTGCAACTCTTTTTGAACAAAGTCTTCCTATATTTTGGAATTTTTGTCCGTGTACCACCTTTCGGAACACATTCAGAGATTGTTGAATTGGAGGCCCTTAGGGTATCGGCAGCTAAAATCATTGAGTTCATGAAAGCTTCTCGCCTCACTGCCAATCCCTCTCAAACAAAGTTTCTGGTATTTGAGAGACTCATTGAAGAGTTATTGCAAATACTGTGGAAGACACTCTAATAAAGGATTCAATCGCCAAAGTGATTCTTGGTTTAACTTTCAGCAAAATCTGTCTTGGAAGCCCCATTTTATTATTTTGGAACCTTAGTTACGAAAGAAAATCGGGATTCTGTGTCACCTCGCACGGAAGCTTCCAAAAGTGTCTATCGAGGAAATAATTGAACCAGTTTTTACATCGAAACTCATATGGGCTTGAGGTCATTTCAGACATACTTGACTTGAATGATACAGTCTTGAAGAAGATAATTTCTCTCCACTCCACGGCCAGGAAGGCTGCCCTGAATATACCAACAAGAAAACACGTGGAATATAAGGAGCTTCTACATGAAAAAACAGGGTTCAATTTACGTTATTGAAATGCACACGGCAGCTCTGTGGAAAAGGCTGGCTAAGTCATCCACTTATAACCGGTCGAATGGAGGCTCATGTGGGCGGCAAGAACACATGTCAAAGATCTACCAGAACCTACCCTCCATAAGCAACCAAGAAGTCAATTCTAACCAGAATTGTTGAAATTTGGGAAAGGCTACCTGTGCACAATAGAGAGGAAGAAAACAAAGCTAAAGTGATGAACATTATCAAGACCTGGGATCTATCTACTCAGTAGTAAATAAGATTCTAAAGAAGCAACAAGTACAACGTGAAATATATCTAGATATGACCTGCAATATAACAAGATCGATCAATAGGAACCAAACAAATTTAAACTCTCTATCTTGTGTTCCTGCGACCAGAAATATCATCATCATACTTACGAAAAATATATATTACAGGCTTACCATCACTAACATAAAAACCCAGACAAATCATTGGCGACGAGGATTCAAACCCACGACAAGTGCGACACCCCACCCAACTATAGCCCCGTCATGTCCCGGAACCAACACCAAATGCCCCCAACATTCAGTCACCTCGACCATTCTGATGGAGAGAGGAGCGAGGCATTCCATTTCTGGGCCCAACGCTTCAAAGCATTTGCAGAGGGCTACTGCGACCACAATGCTCCCCCTGGATGCAGACAGGGAGGGAAATCTGCGTTGGAAGAGCCTTCGCAAACTGGCCCTGTAGACGCCAATGGCCAAACTGGTTAACGGTCATTTTCCTGACTTTCAGGAAAGCAGCAAGACCTACGTCTTGATAACAGACTTCCTGAAAGTCCGTTTTCAAAACCAGTCTTCCAAATACCACGCCTTCAATGACATACTTGACACCTTTCAAAAGGCCGGTGAATCATTCACCAACTTCCTTGACCATATTACAAGTATTGCTGCGCGCAGTGGGATACCCAACCGGGAAGCCCATGAGTTCATGGTTAGGCACCAATCACTCAGACGCACGTCCTCACAGACAATCATCCAGGAAGATGACTATGGGCGACTTTGCAAGCCAAGGTGGAGCTGAACTTGCCCCAGCCGTCGGACAAAGAGTGCAATGCAAGGATGGTACATCGGATAAGTGGGCCATATTCCAAATAAACCCGTCTGCAGGATTTTTCTCACAGCCAAGCAAACCAGCCACGAGATCGCAGGAGCTGTGGAGGAAGCCACCAACTGGGAAGATCCAACTGACCAGCTGCCCAGGGCTCATGTAAAGTGCTCAAAACGCGGGCACTTTGCTTCTGTCTGCCGGTCAACAGAGCGGGGTAGCGCTGCTGCCCAGTCTATCAACTGTGCACGTCAATCAAGAAGGGCTGATATGAGGAACGTGAAGGAAGACAATTCCTATTACAATGTGCCGGCCATGTCCAACGCCCAGGACTATGGTGGTGCCCCCCAGCCATGGCTGCTTGGATATGGGTGGGTTTGTCAAAGATCCAAGCCCTTGTGAACACTGGTGCACAAGCAAATGTCCTCCCACTACAGGTTGTTGGAGTCTCTCAGGAAAACCAGATCAAGGATACAACTATCACAGTAAGTCACAGTAAGGCCCTTTGCCAGTTCCGAGGTTTGGCAAAAGGTATTCTGGTCACCAATACAACGAGGAAGTACGTAACCATGATTGTGGATTGGATTGTGACGAATCCCAATTGGCCCGATCAACTGATTCAATCATCTCCCACTCTCTAGCTCAAGCTTTGGGACTAGCAGTGCTGCATAACAACTTGATCCCGTACACCAAACAACTTTATAAACAGACCAGAAATAAAGAGCGTAAACTGTACACTTCTCAGGTCTGTGGACAAGCCCACACCAGGCAAGACGGTGACAGGACAAGTTCTAGGTTGGATCGGAGGACAAAGGTCTACATGGGTGTTATGACGGAATAGATAGAGACGGAGACAAGATCACAATTGATGTAAAATGGGATGACTGTATATATATATTTTAGGGCGGGGATAGGGCGGGGAATATGAACCATGCTACATCTCCCTCCTTAAAACAAAATCAGGGCGGCGGAGAGACAGATATTATAATAGATAAAAATCAGGGGGCCAAAAGTTGACTGTAGCTGGAAGGAGGCGCGTTTAGTTGTAGTTTTTCTAGTTCCAAATCGTTATGTGTAGTTCTTCAGTTTGATTGTATTGGTCCTTTAGAGTTTAGAATTTATTGTTCATTACTGTATTGATTTATTTTTGTGTCGACCAGTTAGTTGAGTTTATTTCTGTGTTTTCTTGTTGATTTGCATGTGATGTCCTAGTTTTACATATGTTCTTGATTCCTTGCTTTTCTCTGTCACTTACTTCTTGTTTACTATCTCCATCTTTGATTTGTATGTTAGTTTGATGTGAAGTATTTAATTCCTATTTTGCTCTGTTGTCCTGTATCTCAGGACAAGATTGCACAGCTTTTTTAGTTCTTTTCTTCTCTTTTTCTTGGCCTGTTGATTTTTGTTACTAATAGATAGTTCCTCCTGCATTCATGATGGAACTATTTTAGGAAAAGTCAGCAAAAAAGGCTAGACAATGTTTGGACCCTGGTCTTAGCTGGAAAGGATCCTTCCATAGTCAATAAGCCGTTTGGTTGCTTGGGTCAATGAAACCAGGGTGCTGCTTGAAGAACAGGCTCACCCAGTAGTTGAGAAGTCGACTATTTGACCAACGTAGAAGTTGAAGTAGTATCTCCTCTTGAAAAAGCGCAAGAAAAGACAGTTGTAGAGAAAATAGTCTGTCCTGTTTATCGAAAGCAGTCTTGTCCCTGAAGAAGGAAAAAGCTGTCAGTTTGACCACCCTAAATGGTGTCAAAAACTTCTCAAGTTCGGCCTTGAGAAGTACAATAGTAAGAAGGATGTTCAAGGTAGATTGTCCCTTCTTTCACCCGTACATGTTGCGTCAGTCCATGAGAACTTAAGACGTGCTTTAATGTACGGTGTACCTCCTTCCATGTTGAAGGGACGCAAAGAAAGCCGAGAAATAGGATAGCTCAGTTTCGTAGTTTTAGAGCTGACCCTATTCCTAAACCTAATCCCACCCCACCCCCCTTCCTTAACCCATTTAGCTTCCTCCCTCCCCTCCTCCTACCCCCCACCCTTCTCTCCAATTCCTCCTCTTCCTTCAAATACCCAATCCACCCCTATTCCTATAAAAACTCTCCTCCCTAATATTCCTTGCCCCACCCCTATTCCCAAAATACGTTCCTATTCAAATGTAGCTGCCCAACCCATTCCTCAAACCCAACCATCCCCATTAGCTCATGCATTGCCTTCAGTAGAACGTAGCTTTGTTGATAAGATGGATTTTTTTTACGGTTGGAGAGGATGTCCAAGATCTTGTGAACTTGGTCCGTCAAAAGAGAGGCCCGTAAAGGGCTATATTTGAACGTGCATTGTCTGATTTCTAAAAAAGACAGCACAAAAATTAAGATCTTAGAAGAACTAGCCGTTGAGAGAGAGATTACATTCATCTCTATAACAGAAACCTGGCTTCGGCCAGGGTCTTAGATGAAGAACTAACCATAGTTGGTTTCAACTTAGTTCATGTGATAGAATACGCCCTGATAATCCCATATTCTCCACATGGGGGCGTATGCCTATATGTTAGAATGATTTGCACATTAGTCATGTACAAATGTCGAATGGAGAAGTAGAGTCTTAGTTTGTCATCTTCGAGTGATCGTGTTATTGTTAACAATGTATAGACGCCCTTCTTGTTCAGCAAGCTCTTTTCGTCAGCTCTCCAAGTTCA
>NC_081447.1:8495853-8496957 GCF_007210705.1 Tigriopus californicus | reverse complement strand
TGTCCCGGAACCAACACCAAATGCCCCCAACATTCAGTCACCTCGACCATTCTGATGGAGAGAGGAGCGAGGCATTCCATTTCTGGGCCCAACGCTTCAAAGCATTTGCAGAGGGCTACTGCGACCACAATGCTCCCCCTGGATGCAGACAGGGAGGGAAATCTGCGTTGGAAGAGCCTTCGCAAACCCTCCAAAAGCAACCAAGAAGTCAATTTTAATCAGAACTGTTGAAATTTGGGAAAGGCTACCTGTGCACAATAGAGAGGAAGAAAACAAAGCTAAAGTGATGAATATTATCAAGACTTGGGATCTATCTACTCAGTAATAAGTATGATTCTAAAGAAGCAACAATTACAACGTGAAATATCTTAATATGACCTGCAATATAACAAAGTCGATCAATAGGAACCATACAAATTTAAACTCTATATCTTGTGTTAATGCGACCAGAAATAAATAACTCAATCATTCAGGAAAAACAATGAAGTATACAAAAACTGATAATTAGGCATTGTGCGCCAGATGTCCGTGAATGTTAAGAAACCCCTTCCTTAGCACCTGAGTTCATTTCTGAGGAGAGGATAAATTTCTCCACCTTTTTCAGACCTTTTATCAAAATGGCAAGACATTACTGTAAATATTTGTAGGATCCTTGCAACCGAACCCCGCAGGGCTAGGGACCCTTGCATCTGAGTCCCGCAGGGTAGGGACCCTTACAAAAGACAGTGTGAAGCGTCAGGTTAGCTATGCTTAAGTTAGGTTACGTTCATTACGTTAGGTTAGCTATGCTTAAGTTAGGTTAGGTTCATTACGTTAGGTTAGATCGGCTATGCTTAAGTATTGGCGACTTTACACTAGGATGGAAAACCGAGATAGAATCCGGTTTGAGGATGGAAGTAGGACTAGTGCTGGGGCGAGTTTTTGGTATATGTATATGTGGGGTTCGCATGGATATCCACAATAAGAGATGCGGTTGCGTGACCGACAAGAATAACCCTTTTCTGTTAGTACCGTTTGTAAACAAGCATATGAAAAATACACATCCATCTACGAGCTTTTACACTCCAGATGTGTTCGTTCCATTCTCTATCGTGTCACTTACCA
>NC_081447.1:8495495-8495818 GCF_007210705.1 Tigriopus californicus | reverse complement strand
ACTGCGACCATGATGTCCCCCCCTTGGAAGCCGACAGGGAGGGAAATCTGCGTCAAGGATCTCCCCTTTGCTTTTTCTTGTGATGGTGGCCTATTTGGAGGAATGGGTGTCAAAAAGTTCATTATCAGCCTACGCTGACGATATCGCATACTACACATTGGTCAAACCTAAAGAAGAAGTGCATCAAGGCCCTTAGGGCAACGGCAGCTAAAATCATTGAGTTCATGAAAGCTTCTCGCCTCACTGCCAATCCCTCTCAAACAAAGTTTCTAGTATTTTGGAGACTCATTGAAGAGTCATTGCAAATACTGTGGAAGACGCTC
>NC_081447.1:8455513-8495459 GCF_007210705.1 Tigriopus californicus | reverse complement strand
GTGCTCTTCAGCCTTTTTGCTAGTTTGCAACTCTTTTTGAACAAAGTCTTCCTATATTTTGGAACTTTTGTCCGCGTACTACCTTTCGGAACACATTCAGAGATTGTTGAATTGGAGCAAACTTCCTTAAAAACTGAAACTAATTTATCAATGGCTGCATCTATAAATCCTGATTTGGGACAAAGCTCATGGATGCTTTTTAAAACGTACGGTATCAGATACCTTTCGTACCTTCTCTGAACACTGTTCAGCCCCAACTTTTTTAGTCTCTCCCAATACGAGAGCTCTCTCATTCTATCCCATTTCAAGTGATCCATTCTGGTCACTTCTTCAGGTCACGACTCATATACGTTCTTCCTCGACAAAAAACATTCTAGAACCGTCAGTGACAGATCGCTTGGGGTGTGGAATGGACAAACGGGGTACAAACAAATGACAAGAATTGGCACGATTGTAATTATCATCCTGACAAAAACTATAAATTACAGGTTTACCATCACTAACATAAAACCCCAGACAAATCATTGGCGACGAGGATTCAAACCCACGACAAGTGCGACACCCCACCCAACTATAGCCCCGTCATGTCCCGGAACCAACATCAAATGCCCTCAACATTCAGTCACCTCGACCATTCTGATGGAGAGAGGAGCGAGGCATTCCATTTCTGGGCCCAACGCTTCAAAGCGTTTGCAGAGGGCTACTTCTGGAGAGGCAGGGGGCGTAGCCTTGGCGACGAGGATTCAAAACGGCCACACTGATACATAGCGTGCGACGATGTCGGAAACCACACCGCAACTATACGCCCGTCATGCCACTGCATCGTAGCGATATGTGGAACCAACACCAATGCCAAACATTACAGTGACACCTGACGCATACCTCTGAGATGGACGCATGAGGAGGTAGGCATTCCATTTGCTGGCCACCGCTTCAAAGGCATTTGCAGAGGGCTAATGCGACGCACAATGCTCCCCTGGATGGCAGACAGGGAGGGAAATCTGCGTTGGAAGAGCCTTCGCAAATGGCCCTGTTGACGCCCATGAGCCAAACTGGTTAAACGGTCATTTTCTTCTGATTTCAGGAAGCTTCAGCAGACCTATCGTCTTGATAACAGACTTCTAAGAGTCGTTTTTCAAAACACGGGTATCTTCCAAATACCCAGCGCCTTCAATGACATACTGTGACACCTTTCAAAGGCCGGTGAATATTCACCAACTTCCTTGACCATCAACTGTGCGGCTCACTTGCTTTGGTTGAGAGGTATGCTCATCGAAGCCTATTGATTACATGAGGTTTGGTCTTTTGGTTTAGACTCGCAGTGGATAATACCACAACCAGGAGGAAGGGGTGCAAGTTCCCATGTTGTTAAGGGCACAAAATTTCACCAAATCACTTCAGACGTCACGTGGGTGCACAGACTAATCATAATCTAGAAGATGACTACGTGGGTGGCGACTGTGTGTCAAAGCAAAGGTGGAGCTGAAGAACTTTGCCCCAGCCGTCGGAACATAAGAAGGTGGGCAAATGCAAGGATGGTTACGTAACCATCGGGAAGTGTCGGCCATTATTCCAAGATAAACCCGTCCTGCAGGAATTTGTTTCTGGTCACAGCCAGTAGCAAACCAGCCACGAGATCGGCAGAGAGCTTTGTTTATAGAGCGAAGCACCAACTGGGAGAATTCAACTGACCAGTACTGTCCCAGGTGCTCTATGGTAAAGTTGCTCAAAACGCGGGGACCTTTTGCTTCTGTTGGGCCGGTCCACCAGAAACATTGACGGGGGTAGCGCTGACTGCCCAGTCCTATCAAATCGTGGCACGCAATCAAACGAACGGGTGATATGAGGAAACGTGAGGAAGACAATTCCTATTACTAATGTTGCCGGCGAGCGGATAATTGGCCGTGTGGTCCTCCAGCCATCGGCTGCCTGGATATGGGTGGGGTTTGGTCCCAAAGATCCAAGGCGTTGTGGAACTGTGCACATCAGCATAATGTCTCCGTCCACTTACAGGTTGTTGTTTTGAGTCATTATGTTCTAGAAAACCAGAATCAAGGATACATTACTAACACATGTAAAAAGTCACAGTAAGGCCTTTGCCAGTTCCCGAGGTTTGGGCAAAAAGGTATTCCTGGTCCACAATATACAACGAGGAAGTTACGTTTAACCATGGATTGTTGGATTGGATGTGTGACGAAGTCCCAATTGGGCCGATCAAACTTGAATTCAAGTCAATCTCCCTCTCTAGCTCAACGCTTTGGGCGCAAGTGCTGCATAATCAACTTGGAATCCCGTTACACCAAACAACTTTAATAAACAGACCAGAATAAAGAAGCGTAAACTGGACCATCTTACATCATGTGTCTGTGGTTAGATACGAGCCCTACACGAGGCTAGGAGACTGAACAACAGTCTAGTTGATCGGTTAGGAGACATGATTTCACAAGTTCCTAGAGTGTACTCGGGAGAGGAGCAGTGTTTAATGACGGAGAATGTGTAGATAGAAGAAAAATCAGCGAGACACGGAAGGACACAAGAGAGTAAAATTAAGGATCGACGAATATGGTAATTTAACAATTTTGAGGGAGCGGGGAATATACATAATGTAAGAGGGCGGGATTGGCCCATGAGGTGCGCTGAAATGACATGCGTACAACTCCTCCTATAAAAACAAAATCAAGGCGCGGCGGACAGACAGAATTTAATGATAAATAATGATAGAATAACAGGGGGAAAAGTTTGGGACTTGTGAGGCTGAAGGTAGGCCGCGGTTTTAGTTTAAGTTCCTAGTTCTATAATACGTTAATGTGTAAAGTTTTGGATTAGTTTGGGAAATTGTATTTCGGGTCCTTGTCAGGAATTTAGATATTTTATTGTTCATGTAACTTGTATTGATTTAATTTCTCTGTGTTTTCGACCAGTTAGGTTGAGTTTATTTCTGTGTTTTCTTTGGTTTGATGTCCTTAGTTTACATATGTTTTTTATCGATTCCTTGCTTTTCTCTGCTCACTTACTTCTTATGATTTTTACTATTTGCATCTTTGATTTGTGTATGTTTAGTTTTGATGTGAAAGGTGTATTTTAATTCTCCTATTGCCTCTGTTGTCCCTGGGTATCTTCAGGAAGATTGCACGGCTTTTTTTTTAATTCTTTTCCTTTCTCTTTTCCTTGGACCTGTTGAATTATTGTTATAATAGATTATAGTTTCTTCCTCCTGCAGTCATGATGGAAGCTATTTTTAGGAAAATCAAGCAAAGAGGGCTAGCACAATGTATTTGGAACCTGGGTCTTAGCTGGAAGGGATTCCTTCCATAGTCCCCCAAGTAAGGCCCGTGTTGGTTGGCCCTTTGGGTCAAGTGACATGATGATAGAGGGGTCTCATGATAGAAAAGGTTCAGGGCCACCTATAGTTTGAAGTTATGAGTCGACCTAAATTTTGACCATTAACGGTGATACGAAGTGTCGAGAGAGTAGGCAATTGAGCGTGCGGGAATCTTCCTCATCTATCGCGTGAAAAAGAAGCGCAAAGAAAGACAGTTCTGTAGAAGAAAATCAGTATCTGTCCCCTGATTTTTATCGAAAGCATTGGTCTTTGGTTCCTGAAAGAAGGAAAAGGGCCTGGTCAAGTTTGGGACCACCCTAAAGACTGGTGGGTCAAAAACTTCTCAAGTGTCGGGCCGCTTGAGACAGTAACAAGATGAGTAAGCAAGGGATGTTCAAAGGTTAATGATTGGTCCCCTTTTTCCCACCCGTAAACATGTTGTGCCGTCCAGTTTCATGAGACCTTAAACGTGCTTTAATTGTACGGTGAGTAGAGAACCTACCGATCCATCTGTTGAAGGGGACGCAAAGATAGCCGAGAAATAGGATCTAGCTTCCGTAGTTGTGTTTTAGAGCTCGCGTCCTATTCCTAAACTAATCGGTGGCCCACCCGCCCCTTCCTTAACCCATTTAGTTTCCTCCCTCTCCTGCCTCACTCATACCCCACCCTCTCTCCCAATTCCTCTTCCTCTCCCTTCAAATTACCAATCCACCCCTATTCCCTATAAAAAAACTCTCCTCCCATAATATTCCTTGCCCCACCCTATTCCCAAAATACGTTCCTATTCAAATTAGCTGCCCCAACCCATTTCCTCAAACCCACCATCCCCATTAGCTCATTTTGCATTGCCTTCAGTAGAAACGTAGCTTTGTTGATGATGGGATTTTTTTACGGTTGGAGAGGAATGGTCCAAGATCTTGTGAACTTGGTCCGTCAAAGACGAGCGCCCGTAAAGGGCTATCATTTGAAACGTGGCAATTGTCCGATTTCTAAAAAAGACAGCAACAATAAATTAAGAATCTTAGAAGACTAGCCGTTGAGAGAGAGATTTACATTCATTCTCTATAACCAAAAACCCCTGGCTTCCGCGCCAGGGGCTCTTAAGATGAAAGCAACTACCAAGTGTGGTTTCAACTTAGTTTCGTTGATCGACTAGACATAGCCCTGATAATCCCATATTCCCACATGGGGGCGTTGCCTATATGCTTAGGAATGATTTGCACATTAAGTCATTGTACATGTCCGAATGGAGAAAGTAGAGGTCTTAGTTTTGTCATCTTCGAGGTCTTGATTTGTCTATTGTTATGTATAGACCCCTTTCTTGTTCAGCAAGCTCTTTTTCGTCAGCTTCTCCAATTCACTGGAAATGAGTTGGACCTGGCAGTTTTGCTCGAAGGTTTTCTTTGTAGGGGACTTCAATTTTCCGGCTAAGCGCTGTAGAGTGGGAGGTTAGTCCTGATGGTATATTCCCATTTCGAAATCGACATCTCAGTCGTTCGAAAAGCTGGAGAATTCGCGATCTTGCGCAATTTCTCCCAGCACGTTGGTGTAGCCACTAGAGAGAACAGCGTTCTCGACTTGGTCTTTTCCAATGACCCTAATGTGATCCAGTATGTCCATGTGACACGTACTAATCTGTCAGATCATCATGTTTCTTGAGATAGGGTCGACCATTACTCAAAAGCCGGCGTGCTCTAGAGTAAAACCGGCCAAAAAGGTCGGTTTGGCTAAGTTCAAGTTCAAAGAGATGAACATTGGCCGTTGATTATAGAAAGATTAGAAGAACTTGACCTGATTTCAATTCTGAAACAGGAATCGGTCCATAGATGCAGCCATTGATAAGTTAGTTTCAGTTTTTAAGGAAGTTTGCTCCAGTTTAAGCAATCTCTGAATGTGTTGCCGAAAGGTGGTACAGTGGACAAAAATTTCCAAAATAATAGGAAGACTTTGTGCAAAAGAGTTGCAAACTAGCAAAAGGCTGAAGAGCACTTCGAATCCAGTAATTGTGGCTAGTCTAAAAGTTGGACGTAGTTCAGAGTAAGATTAAGGCCTCCATCGAATATGATAAATTACAAACTGAGAGTAAGGTCAGTCAAGTCGAATCCGAAGGCGTTTTTTCTTAAGCAAACTCTAAGAGAAACATGAAACACTCTGTTGGGCTTTTTGAGGTTGATGGGGAAGCCATTAACAATGTAGAGACTATGACTAACACTGCTTGGAGATCAGTTCTCCAATGTGTTTTCAAACCCACTGAGTTCAGAAGCAACAGCTCATTGCTCTGAAAGATGAGTCTGTTGAGATTGACAAGGTCAGTCAAGTTGAGCGTTTACGAAGATGATCTTATAGTCACAGATCAAGATGCTATAGAGGCCATCAGAGACTTGAGACTCTCGAGTTCCCTGACCCTGATGGTCTGACATCTCAGTTTCTGATGAGATCCTCACTGGTTTCTTGCTCCTGTTTTCTCGTACTTCATGTGTTGCATCTTGGATCAGGGCGAGTTTCCATCTTTACTAAAGATAGCTCAAGTTGTTCCAATTTTGAAAGGGGGAGATAAAGTCGCTCTCCAGTAATTATAGGCCGATTTCTCTCACTTCGAATATTGAGAAGGTGTTTGAGAAGATCATGAAGTCCAAACTTTGATTTTTCTTGAGTTCAATGAAGTCCTTCCTCCTAGCCAGCACGGGTTCCGAGCACATTTTAGCACGGTTACCAATGATTGAGCATTTAGAGCAAGTCATTGGGGAACTGGAAAGACACGAGTCAGTTGATGTTGTCTATCTTGATTTTGCCAAGGCCTTTGATAAAGAGGATCATGGCTTTTGGTTGAATAGACTTCATGACATTGGGATCCAAGGCAAGGTTCTCAATTGGTTATGAAGCTTCATTCAGGATAGGAAGCAAATTGTTAAGGTCGCGGGATCCCTTGGTGACATACATGATGTCAAGTTAGATGTTCCAGGGCTCCTGTTTGGTGCCCCTCCTTTTTATAATATTCGTTGCCCCGTTTCAAAAGCTTAGTATTACTGCCAGTCTCTCTTCTTATGCTGACGGTACAAAGTTAGTTTCTGATAGGAATGGATAAGATTCCAAGCCTTGCAAAGGGCTTAGATCGAATCTCCTCATGGGTAACTGAGAGTAATATGCCCTGAAAGGAATGAAATTCCGCTCAATGACATTTGGGTCAACTCCTTTAAATACTCCACTCGTAGATAATGGAGGTAAAGATATTGAGCAGGTCTCATCTATGAAGATCTAGGTGTAGTCCTCACAGATAATGGAAAGTTCGATGAGCATATCCAGCTGAAGGTGGGTAAGGGCTTTTCAAATCGTTGGTTGGATATATCGCACGTTTAAGTCAGAGATGCATCACGATGCTAACTCTGTACAAGTCGATTGTCCAGCCCACTCTTGAATTACGCCTCACCATTTGGGCTCCAATGAGTTCAGCAGGTTTGCAAAAGGTCGAGCAAGTCCAAAGATGTTTCACTAGGAACATCACGGAATGAGAGCTCTCGTATTGGGAAAGGTTAGTGATCAGGGCACGGGCTTGTTGGCGATCACTCTCGTTTGGCGCTCATAGGCATGGTTAGTCCGTAATGCGAGTATAGTTACGTCGTTTATTCATCGATACGCTCTATCTGATGTATTCTTATGCGTATGTCTCACAATTGTGTCGTCTGTACATACTTATCAGGATGTGTTGTGTTGTCACCTGCCTTGGCTCGCAGTGCGAGTGGATAGAGACCACGTTGCGGTGGCAGATGCTCTCATCTCGCATAGTGAACGAGCATTAGAGCTGACGGACAAATTTTAAACTTGAATACTATCGCTCTCACGCTCTCAAGGCACACGACAGTCGTAAAGTAAAATACTTCGGATATCTGAACTTCGTGTGTGGTTGTGCTATGGTTCTGCAAACTCACATTCGTTGGTAGACCAATCTCATAATAATTAGAAGGTAATAAATAGATCGAATTATAACTTCCATTTTTAATAGTATTGGGTTTATATACTGTAGTTGTAGATAAGCGTGAAAAGCACCCAAAAAAATTTGGAACCTAATTTATTGTCTTGGCGACAATATTGGAAACCTAGTACCCACCGCACCCACCATGGACCCCCAACCCTTCAAATGGACCTCACTGTTCGACACAGTGATTGTGGTTGGAAATGTAGCCCATTCATTTGGCACTTGATTGGAACTAATTTGAGGTCTTCTGTGACCACGTCCTTAAGGCTGCATTCATCAACGCAACGAAGCATCTCTGACAAAGCATGTTATCGAGTCAAGAAGAGGAAATTACTCTGGTTTATTGGAAGATGTGGGCTCCAACGGTCGTTCAGGTCTACCCTGCAAAAATGCCCGAATCCGAAACCTATTCAGGTATTATCCAACAATGTGCAGACAGAAGGCATCAACCAAAGCCTCCAGCTGGCAGTATTATTGCATTATATAGATCCCTGAGCGCCAGGACGAAGTGGTGAAAAAGACCCAAATGGTCTCTATGTGGATTCGATTTCAGAAGAATTGTGGTGAGTGGACCCCATGTTAAGATACCCAGCAGAGATTCAATTTGCTCCTCTGCAAGTCAAGCCAAACTCAAATAGACGATGTCCCATAAAAAGGTGGTTCGCTTGACGAGGGCATTTCTATGAAATTGCGATTCGAGGACTCCGCCACATGTATCAGCTTTGTTAGCTAACGTCCAAGCGTCGCGCAGTTGCAACCTTGCAAACGAGCAGACGGTTATGGTCAATCGTTCTCACAAGAAACCAACCAAAACCACATCCAAGATGTCCATAAGCTTATCAAAGTAACAAAGGGAGTATAGATTGCTTCAAGTGTGGTTCACCACTCCCACCACCCATCAGAGTCACAGAGTTGTGCGCCAGCCAATGGAAGGGTCTGCTCTAACTGTCAAATGTCCGGACATCTAGGAATTGCGACTGTTAATCGGGGTTCTAATATTCAAACCAATTGTCGGCGGACTTGTCTCCTCATGCTCATTTCTGTCAATATAGTCGAGTAAGCGTTTTTATGAAGTTCACCGATGCGAAACGGGCAGAAGTACTGATGAGAGGACAAGAGGTATTTTGAGAGGAATTGCAAAGGACCAAACAAGTAGACACAGAAATGGCTCACATTTTCCCGGATTGATGGAGATGGAATCCACAATCCTGGATGACTTTTTTTTTTTCTTTTCGGACATGACAATCAGGAAGTTTTTCAACTAATACTGATACGGGGTTTTTCAGGGACGTCCGTGGTTAGACTATTTGTGTTTGAAAATGAGGCCGATTTTGCCCGATTTCAAATTTTGCAACACGTTGTCGAGCGTTGTTCAGCCGCATACCCGAAGTTTGCAAAACAGAACCGTGAGCAATTAGGACGTGATGGGTTAGTTTCACGGACTTACACACAGAGAACTACAAGGTGCTGTACTGAAGAACAAGAATGAGAAGTTGAGGGAAGATGTTCAAGCAGCCATGATGGCAAGAAGTGTCAGGGAGACGCTTTGGAGGAATTGCGGGCGAAAAGAGCAAGGCGGAATCAGGGAGTGGAAACTGCCCCAGGGAGCCCAAGAATAAGAAACCCGAACGGAATTGAGACGAAAATACTTGCTTCCGTGTCAAGGGGTTGGCAGGCATTATGCACGCCAATTCGCAAGGGGCCCAGGGCTTAGTCGCACGTTAAGTCCAGAGATAGCATCACGATGCTAACTCTGTACAAGTGATGTCCAGCCACATCTTGAATACGCTCACCATTTGGGCTCCAATGAGTTCAGCAGGTTTGCAAAAGGTCGAGCAAGTCCAGAAATGTTTCACTAGGAACATCACAGGAATGAGAGAGCTCTCGTATTGGGAAAGGTTAGAACGGTTGGGATTGTACAGTACTCGGGCTCCTTCATTGTTTAATTTGCTTCCCTCTAATATTTGTAGGGAATACAAAGCCTTGTTGATCCGGTAGCATCTTTCAAGTCAGACTTGGACAAATTTTTAGATATCGTTCCAGTTCAACCCTACATTCAAGGATTAGCTCGGTCTGCCAACTCAAATTCGTTGGTAGACCAAATATCATATAAAAATTGAAAGGTGATAAATAGACGAATTATAATCTTTCATTTTAATAGTACTGAGGATTACATTCCCTGTAGCGGTTAGAAAAGCCCGTGAAAAACAAACCAAAAAAAAATAAAAATGTTGGATTATGACACGGACTTCTACAGATGTGGACAAAGAACAGAAGCAAAAATTCCTTATCTCCTAAACCATTCACTTTATTCCAAATGAGCACTTCATGTAACCACAAGATCTTGTTGGATAGATGAACTTGGCCAAATTTGAACCCAAAACTATGCTTAGGGAACTCAGGAAATATGTCCAAAGTTGTATTGTAAACACACAACAAAGTTTGAGTAAGCTGATTTGGCGGGAAGCTTGCTCACAGTCTGTGTTTCTAGAAGTTTGTGATTATGCAAAAATCATGTTGTGCCTTAGTTGGCAAACTTGCCAGATGGATGTTAATCTGAAAATGAGGAAAGTGCTTCTTGAAATCAAATTTTGCTCTCTTTCGTGTAAAAAGTCATTTTGGATTCGATACACAACAATTCACTTAAAAAGAGCATACGTGTCATGGCCAACTTGACATAGAAAAAACCTTGTTGAACATTTTTATCCTCATGCTTCTTTATTTTGACATTGTTCATCATCATTGGGGCCAATAACTTTTCATGTGATCCATCCAAATTGTTGACTGAGCAAAGGCCAAATTAGGTCAAATCAGAACAAAGATTGTGCATAATGAGCCACACAGTTTGTAGGATAGCACTTTTTTTGTGGCCACTGGCTTGCACAGTTGCAGTTGATTCGAAGGTCGGCTGATGGCCCCAATGTGCCGGTGTTGTTGATGTGTTGCTTTACAAGTGGATTGACTGCCATCCACTTAATGTTATTTATTGAGGGTCAATTCCATCAGTGTTGGAGATGCTCTTCTGGCGAATCAATGTCTCAGCATCACGGCATGTTTTTCATTACCTGATGAAATCCATACTCTCGTGTCTCATTCACTCCAGGGGCACATTGGCAATCTTCGCAATCTCCTTTTGTGCGATCCGGGCAGATAGAAGGTTGGATATCTGACGCCTTTTCTCCTCTTCCAGGGTCATTTTTGGTAGTAAAATAGTTGTTTTGGTATCAAATGAAAGCTGAAATCCAGTAGATTACGATTGTCTAAACATATTTTCAGTACGGCCAGTAATTGGCGCGTAATTCAAATCTTGGAAAATTCTAAAGTTTGGGTCTCCACCCTGTTCATTAATCCTTCGGCTTAACTAGAATCATAAAAAACCTTTTCATCAACAGAAGAGCCACCATATTCTTCACCAACCCGCTAGATGGCTCTTTGTACGACGAAGCTCTATTTTTCAGTGTTTTAGACCAAGCAAGACTCTAGAACACTCCTCGCACATTGCGGTAGTATACCGTACTCACCCAAAGTAAATAGGCTAATTGAGAACCGGAGACTTTGAAATGAAAAGGCGTATTCTTCAGGAGCAATGAAAAGAAGTATTCTTCAGGAGGAATTCAAAACGATGTATTTGGCAACACAGATTCAAAAGCATGACAGGATAACAAGAGGAATAAATTTAGTTTCGAGAAGAATGTTTTTGAACGGCCAATGTTTACAGCGATGACCTCTCTAAATGATTGAAAAAGACAAAAGTAGCAAAACGTCATTACTGGCATTGACCAATTGACCAATTTTAAACATTCAATAGTTTGTTGTTATGAGACTAGATGTTATGGTTGTTTGTTGGATCTCAATTACTTAATGGAATTCATTAAATGGAAATCAGAGCACTTTATAAGTGATTCGAAAAAACAAAGTTGATATAGCGTGGGATAACAGATAATTGAAGTTTGATTTGAATCCCCAATTGCAAGTTCGATTGAAAGGGGGAATTGGGGAAAATACCTTATCCTAACGTAATCGCAGATTCGAAAAATTCTTTTGAAACGCACGAAATGACTCTTTTCTTCGTATATGTTTCTTAATTTTTGCAGAGATATCAATCATAAGTTAAGTTTGCACAAAAATTAGCAACATTACCCTTACTTTGAGGATTTTATGTCTCTCCCTTAACAATTTGTCGAAAGAATCATTGGAGTAATAAAGGCCTGAGAGGTTGGAAAATCCAGACTGTTCTTTTTCTGGACCCCGTCTTAACGTAATTAACCAAAATTTTGGATGCTCTAAGATTTCATTGATTGGACTGGTTGCAAATTGCAGATGCAGCTTTTCTCCAGAAAAAATGGTGTTTTTTTCGCACCAAATCATCCTCAAAGTTTAAAGAAATATTTGTTCACTTTTTTAAGCCTAAACTGAACTGAAAATTGGGGTTTGCCAATCCTCTTGCATTTTCCGTAAGACCAAAATCAAATGCTTTTCTAAATCTTATAATAATATTATTTGGGTTTTCTTTGATTTGAGGATTCTCAATCTTCTCCGGCTTGTTTCGAAAGAGCCAGCAAGATCATCGTGAGCTCTTTCTTCGATATCTTTCCGTCGCGATTGAAGTCGCAGCCTTTCATGATTGTATCCTCAAAATCGATCAAATCTTTTGTATCGTAATCCTGAAAATGGAAAACGTAGATACATATATTTCACTTAAAAATACTGTATATAGCTCCGGGGGAGCTAGACTAGATTCGCCAAAGTTAGCAGGTGTTTACAAGTTCAGCAGGTTTGTGAAAAGTCGAAGAGGTCATAAGATGTTTTTTTTAACCAGGAACATCGAAGGCATGAGGGCGCTCTAGTATTGAGAGAAGTTTGAAAGGTTGGGGCAATACAGTATTCAGAGAAGGTACGAAAGGTGCGGGATACTATATTGTGCCAACTCTAATTCGTTGGTCGATCAGATAATATTGGAATATAAAGCTAAGCAAAAAGTAGTTTTTTTTTCTCCATTCCTAGTAGCAGTAACGCAAGAATTGGACTTATCAAAGTTCGAAACAATGGCCAGTTATTTGCTGTTTCTTGTGGACGATGTTGTCTTTTAGGGAACAGTCGTCTCTTCAAAACATTTTTCAATGTTTCCAAAAATTTACCCAACTCCTTCTGACCATCAAGACATTAATTTAGGTACATATTAACCTCGACTCCATGCGCCCTCAACGAACTATCCGACGATCAAAACGATAATTTTCTGTCAAAGAAGTCAACAATCTAATGGAGGGGGCATGTTCCGCATTATGAAAAATGTTATAGGTCACCTTACTGAATAAATGCGTAAAGGGAAGGTTTGCAAAAGGTCCAACAAGTCTAAAGATGTTTCATTAGGAACAGCGAGGGAATGAGAGAGCTCTGGTATTAATAGATATTAAAGAAGTCGTTGGGATTGTGCATATTCAGAGAAGGTACGAAATGTGTCTGATTGCGCTGGCTTCAAGAGCAAGTTACTCACCAGCGAGTTTGACAATGTTTTTGCAGTAACAATGGCGTGTTTCATTCGTTTTCTTTATTTTCCTGCTTCGTTCTTGTAAAAACACAGTTAACTATCCATTCCTCGCTTTCAGCGGGTCTTTCTTTGTTTTCCTCTGATGCTGTCAGGGTGGCTAGAACGAACGTTCCAATCAGCGTTCACGTCCCGGGCTTGCTCGCCAAGACACTGTCCGCCTCGACGAAGTCATTCCTCAGATGTGGGACAGATGAGCACTAGTTCTGATATTGGACGATTGTAGAAACGAGAGTGGCATCCACCACCTGAAGTCGAAATGCTTTGTTTTACTGTGACCAAACGGAACCCAAAATTGATCCGCTAAAAACTGCACCTTTCTCCATTGCCTTTTTCCATAAGCCAGAAGGTCATCTTTGGAAAAGACGCCGAGGTCCGGGGATTGGTTACCCTCTCTTATGGTCAAAAATGAAGATGGAGAAAGAGGAATCGGGTCATTTGGATCAAAAGATATATCCCAAAGGGGGTGGAGTTTACGATAGCAGTAGCCTCGAGAAGGAACGTGTGGAGCTCGTCTCTTGACAAGGTTCGAGGGCCATGGAGGACCAAGGAACCGTCCAGCACTCGCCGGATTGATTCAATCTTACGCTCCCAGGCCCCCCCAAAATGTGAGGCATGAAGTGGGTTGAGTATCCAGGTGCAACCATTCGTTTTTACGTCCGACCCAGAACGTTCAAGTCAATGTTTTTAGCGTCTTCTCCCAAGGATCCCATGATGTTTGTTCCTTGGTCGCATCGAATGACTTTGCACGGACAGCGAATGGCAAAAAAGAGTTTCAAGGCATTTTTAAAGCTTGAAGTGTCCAAGAGCGGAAGCATTTCGATGTGCACTCCTCTAGAAACTAGGCAAGTGAGCAACAGAGCCCAACATTTCTTTGAAGTGGGCGTGCGACGAGTTTTACACCCATCGTTAATGTTGAATGGAACAAATACGTCTAGCCCTGTGTTGGAAAATGATGGCACGGCTTCGACATGATCTGAAGGAAGATCTGCCATGATTTGGACTTGCGGTTGACTTCGTAGGTGCCGGCACACAATGCAAGAGGACAAGAGCTTTTTCTTCCACTCTCAAGAAAGTATCCAGCTGTCCGAATTGCTTCGTGGGTGAGGTGTCTTCCTTGGTGGTTGGTCATCTCATGATAATGATGCAAGATGGCCGTGTGAATGGGATGGTTTTTGGGAACTAGGATAGGATGCTTTTGTTCAAAAGGTTCCTGAGATCTATCCAGGCGACCGTCCACCCATAGAATTCCGTTGGGATCAAGCACAGGAGAGAGATGTGACAAAGCATGAGTGGGCGGAATTTCGTGTCCTATCTTTAATTTAGCAAGGACGTTGGGATACTGCGTGGCTTGAGCGTATTGTATAAGCAGTTTTTCGGCCGTTTGTCTGTTGCACTCACAAGGGATGCCCGTGTTTGGGTTTGCTAGAGACCTCCTTGCTTTCTCCAGCCATCCGGAGCATATTTTTAGGAATCGCAGTGTTGCATTGATTGACCTGATCCTATGGGTAAGGCCATTTAAAAGGTGATCTTGTTTAGTATTGGTGGGAAGTGCAATAATAGTTGTTTCCTTTTCGTCTTGGGGAGTGTTTTCAACCATCCAGGCAAGGTTGAGCAATTCCGAGCACCAAATGTCCAAATGAAGTCTGGCCCTGTCAGTCACTTAGATTCCCGCAGGCATGTTGCGTTCTGTGGTCGGGTAGCAATATCAGGAGGGTTGAGCTCTGTTGCTGTGTAACTCCATAGGTCCGGGCGGGACATTGATAAGATTGCCGTTAGTCTGTGAGACACATATCGGCTGAATCGTTTCTCCGTGTTCATGATGTATCCCTGCACTACAAGACTGTTGGTGAAGTAGAGAACATGATTGATGGGGATGGTAAGTTCTTCAAGAATTTCGCGTGACGCAATGGAAACCTCCAAGGCTGCACAGAGCTCAAGCGTGGAAGTGGAATGGATGAAGCCGAGCGGGGAGTTACTCGGGCATTTCCATAAACGAAGGCCACGTGTACTTTCTCCACGTTCTGGGAGCGCAAGTAAATGGCGAACCCGATGGCATCCTGGGAAGCATCCGCAAAAACTTACAGCTGTCGATTTCCTGGTTCACCGAACCCACCGGGGGTAAACCCTCGAGGAAACGTAAGTTCAGACAAGCTTGGCAGCTGGTCCAGCCACTGACGCCAATGGTCTAGATACTCTTCATGAAGGGGTTCGTCCCAAGCTTGGGTTCGTGCATGGGTTTTGGATTGGGACAAAACGGCCCATTGAATCAATCGACCATGCAGCACAATTGGACTTATGACACCCACGGGAATGTAAAGCGAGTTTGCGACCGAAAGGATACTTCTTTTTGTGAATGGCTTGGCGACCAAGCCGATCTTGATCATAAATTCGTCCTGAGAGACGCTCCATGAAACCCCAAGTGGAAATTGATGTTAACTACATCAGAAGCAATTTCAGATGATGGGAACGCGTTTATTACGTCCACGCTGTTGGAGACAATCTTGTAAAGTCGAATTTTAAACGAGCTCAAAATATTCCTGGCTTCGTGTAGGGTTGCAATGGCGGTTTGGTCGTCGTTGGCGGTACCGAAACCATCGTCAACGTAGAATCGTTTGTTAATGAATTCTTTCACATTTTTAAAGGCTTTTTTGAACTGAGATACGAAATGGCGAAGAGCTAAAGTTGCAATTGCAGGGCTGGGCTTGTTTCCAAAGATGTGCACCCTTGCTCGAAACTGAACTAACTCCCGCCCTGGGTTGTTCTCATTGCACCAATAAAATAGGAAAAAGAGGCGAATCGTGCCTTTTTTGGGATGAACCACGGGGAAAATTGGCAGCCACCATGCCCTGCCAAGGGTTGGGTGAATTTCCTGGGGAGGGATTTGCTCCACGTGGCCCCAGTTGATGTTTTTTTTCATTGCTTTAAGACACCCTTCTAGACGTTCTTCGTCAGTCAAAAGTCGCTGACGTGTCTTCTTTGTTCGGTTAAACATGGCAGTCTGGTTAGTGAGCAAGTTTGGGGTTCTCTAAATGGTAATGGTAACTCCCAATGGTCAGTAGCATTCAAGTGAATGCCATTTGACATTTGACTTAAGAAACACACGTCGTCCTGGGATAACCCAGTTGTCTCGTCGTCTAGGTTAACTCGAATACGTCATCCCTGTTAGACGAGAGTCCCTCCCATCTACTCATTTGCTTCTCACCCATTTGATGGCTTGAGCTCAAAGAAGATCTAAAATGCTTGTGTTGCACGCTAGTTTTCAAAACAAAATCTGATAACTTCGGGACTGAATCTTAGCAAATAGGGCCGACCAGAGCCCAACCTAGAGACGTGTGATGTAAGAAGGGAGTCTCCATGGACTTCGGTTCTCATGAAATCGTTACCATCTCTGCCAATGAGCAAAAGAACCTCAGCCTCTGGATCAACCTCTGTGAATTTATCCATCAAGTTAGTGAGTTTTGTACCAGCAAGAAGAACGGACGGTGATGTGACCTCTTCTTTGTGTCGGGATTAAGTTCACTTTCGAGGGCAGGAGGTAGAAGGAAGGATTCGGATTCACCAACTCTGCGCACCGATAGCCCATGAATGATCCTGCCTGGTTGCTGGGAACGATGTCCATTCAAGGTGGATATTTGAAAGGACTGCTTTGGACCATCCTCTTCAAAGAAAGCCCAAATTCGAGGATTAGCAAAGGTGGTCGTCTATTGTTCGTCGAAAATTGCATAGCATCTCAGAGACTTGTTGGATGAGCGCGGTAGAGACAAATTGACCAACAAAGTTTTACTGCAGTTTCTACTGTTGTGGGTGTTCCCGGAAACAGCTGAACATAATACTGAACTTGATTCTTTTGGAACCTCGTTTCTAGTCTGGTTGGAGGTGGGCGGTTCTTGGTGATGAAGAGTGTGGTGTGCTCCCAAGCAAATGCTGCATTTGACGTCTCTGTGGCAGTTTGCGACTAAGTGGCTACCAAAACATTTGCAGCATTTTCCTCTCTCCCGCACGAGCGTCTTTTGATCGGCAAGAGAACCTTGAGTGAAGATTCGGAAGTTTTCAGTGGCGTGATGAGGGGAATTGTAGATAAAGCATGGAATTTTGTTAGCGACATCCAAAGCAGTAGTACTTGCCCTTAATTTGAGTGGTGGATGGTTAAGGTTAGGATGTGGTGTAGTGACTAAACCATTGCTTGCTTCTTCAGCTGCATCGTTTAGGAATTCTACAAATTTGGGAAATGGAGGGTGTTGAGCATTATTTGACACCTTACACTCGTAGCATCTTCTTTTCCATTTGGACTGCAGGTCGCTCGGAAGCTTTTCCAAGAGAGGACGAATTCCAATGCCGAAATTCAGAGTGGAAAGCTCTGGATGTGATCAGCCTGCGCGTTTACAATGGAAAATAAGTCTGAGAATTCTCTCAAGTTTCTTCCACGGTGAATGCTGACGCTAACGTTAGGGAAGTTATCCAAACGCAACCAAAGGCTCGAGGCCACTCTTTCACCAGATCCATATCTCTGGTAGAGCTTTTTCCATGTAAGTGTAAGTGCAGCCTCCGGATCAGAGCCTCCAGCAATTTTGAAGTCTTGGAATTACTTGTTGGCTTCAGAATCGGTATTGGCCATTAGTACGTTTATTTCGTCCAGAGCGGATAGCTTAATCCCTCGAAATTTGTTCTTTAACAATGAGACCCAAAAGTGGAATCGGTCTTCCTGCCCTTGTCCTCTGAAGGATGTCCCAACCCGCTCAGACAACTAACGACGAATCAAGTAATTAGTTCGAAGGGCAACTTGATCTGAGAGCTCAGCTGAGTCAAACAACCGCCTGCTTGACTCTGAATGGAAAGCATCCTTTGCAAGGGGGCGTGGCACGTGTCCCATTGGCTTCCTTGAATAGGTGTGAACTCCATGCCTAAAGTTGTTATTGGTCTGGATTGTTTGTAAATTCGCCATGGGTTTAACTGTTGTTTGAGGATCCGCTAAAGAAATGCATGAATAGTTGGGCATGAGATTGCCTGCCGTGGAAATATTTGGATAGTTGGGTATGGGATTGCCCGCAGGTGAAGTATCTGGATAATTGGGCATCGGATTGCCCGCCATAGAAACATGTGGGTAATTTGGCATGGGATTGCTCACCGTGGAAATATCTGGACGATTGGGCATCGGATTGCCCGCCATAGAAACATGTGGGTAATTTGGCATTGGATAATAAATCTGGATGTATGGGCATTGGATTGTCCGCCTTAGGAATATTCGAATAATTGGGCGTTGGATTGCCCGCCGTTGAAATATCTAGATAATTTGGCATTGGATTGCCTGTAGGGGATATGGCTGGGTAGCTAGGACATCGGGGTTTGGGCCGAATGGGACAGAGTATTGTTTAAAACGCTGAGCTCAACTTCCAGGGCAGTTGTTAGTTTTTGACGACGGAGTCTTTTTTCTACTAGAATTATCTCCATAGCCTCTCGAGCTTTGTGCTCTTTATCATCCGGTACTAATTCTCTTGCCATCTTGTTACACCTAAACTCGAGTTCGTCTTCTTGGTCCTCTAAGTTTGCAATTGCTCGAGCAGAGATAGATTTTGCTGCCAACTCCTCCCTTCTTGATGATGTTAAGGACATTTTAGAACCAGATCTCTGCGTGCTAGCTTGAATTGAATCTGACAGGAGGCTGTAGGCGTCATCGCACTCAGCTGCCTCAAAGGCCATTTTGATGGATCTTATTTATTCATTGGCCGAATTTTTCGCTTTCTTCCTCCGAGCTTCTACCTCGCTAGCTTCTTGCATGGCACCTGCATCTCGGAGACGAATACGAGCAAGGTCGAGGGCGTTAATTAATTGGGTTTCCGATGTGCGAATTTTTTAGCAAGACTAATGAGCTCGGTGGGCGTTTCGACGTTGGTAAGGGGAACCTGAAAGCATTCATTTCCTCCTTTTTGGCTTCAATATCCTCCTGAAGGAATATTAGGTTCGGCTTTGGTTTGTTCGTCTATGATCTCTGTTCAAGGGCTCTCGGCGAGTAAAGCGAGTCGAGGTGAATGAATAACTTGGAATTCTTGTGTTTTTACTGCGCTGGCTTCGAAAGCCAGTTACTCACCAGCAAGTTTGACATGATTTTTGCAGTAACAATGACGTATTTCATTTGTTTTCTTTATTTTCCTGCTTCGATTTTGTAAAAACACAGTTAAACTATCCATTCCTCACTTTCAGCGGGTCTCTCTTTGTTTTCCTCGAATGCTGTCAGGGTGGCTGGAACGAACGTTCCAATCAGCATACCCGTCCCGAGCTTGCTCATCAAGACACTGATACGCATCGTTTTCAAAAGCATCCATCCATGAGCTTTGTGCCAGCCCAGGTTTTAGGGTCAATTTCGGTGACCGTGAAGGCTTAACGTGCGTTTTGAGAGCACATTCACGCCCTCGAGAATTCAGGCTAGTTTTAACAATGAAGTTCACCTCCCTTCTTTCTCGGGCTTCATCGTTGTATGTACAATTTGAGTCCCTCAAATATTCGTAGGGAGTATGTAGGTGTTGATCATGAAGCAGAACTTGGACCAAAATTCCTAATCAAATCTGCATTCAAGGACTCGTCAGATCCGCCAACTCTAATTCGTTGGTGGATCAGATATTATGTATGAATTGAAAAATAACAAGACAGATAACTCTTTTATCTTCAACTGCTGGGGATGTCAAAAATGACTGACAGTTAAGAAAGCTGCAAATAATTCGCGGTCAGAGGCAGAGTAATTTAGTAGGGGGCCAGCAAGTTTTTGGCTTAAAAAGGCGACAGGAAACCAAGAACCTCCAACAAGTTGTTCTGGAACGCCACTAATTGCTGTGTTTGAAGCGTCACAAGACACTGCAATTGGGGCAATTGAAGACAGGTGGGACGTCAAAGCTATAATTGCTATAGCCTCACGCAAGTCATGGAAGAAAAATGTTTAGTGCCAAACACGGGAATGGAAGTGTCACTGGCTGCTCTCAGGAAAGTGATGGTGTGTGTCAAAGGGTGTGATGGAAACATTGAGCAGGTAGAGCCAGAGTCCACCAACTAAGAGTGGCCATTGGAGCGAAAATATAGAAGTGGGGGAAATCGAAATGGGTTATGAATGTGTAGATTAGGAATGTCAGTAGAGGCGACTGCCCTTTCAGTTTTTTGCTCCAAACCGGCACTTGGGACAACAGCGTGTGGCCAAGGCCAAGGCGTCATGAACAACTTTGTACCAACAAATACCAGAAGAATTGAGACTGTCATCACCAAAGAATTGGCCAAATGCTGTAGGTGAAAAAGACTGTTTTGTTGGTGAGCTCCTCTTGGGCAAGATGGTAGGTCTAGTGGCCGCCACAGATTGGTCAGAAATGGCTGACGGATGAAGGGCAAGGCGTTCTATCTCAAGGGAAGGGCGTAAGAGACAAGTTTGTGTCCTCTGTTGGAGCTGGTAAGGCTATTTATATGCCTTCTGGAATAGCGTGACGAAAAGGAGCCAGACAAACAAGGTTCGAAGTGACCCCCACGGGCGGCCAATCGGAGCTTTTCCATGAGTCGAGGAAACTCCAACCCCATGGTGACAAGAGTAGACGGTCACAGGTTGTTCCAAGAAAGGTGAATATTGGTCAACAAGTACTGCCTCAAAGGTGGAAAAAGGGAGCCTTTGGGTGCAATCTCCAAATCTGAGGCACAGGCCTCGGCTTCCTCTCTATCCAAGCCCTTCAAAACGTAATGCACTTGCCGCTCGTCTTCTTCTACTCTGCATATGTCGAATTCTACCTTGACGTGGCAAAACCACAATTCTGGCCGAGCTTTGTAGAAAGCGGGAATTATGGGTCCTAGGCGCACTGTAGGTTTGGCGGCTGAGGGGGGGGGTCACAAAACTTGGACGGATGAAGTTCAGGGTGATGATGAAAATACACGTCAGTCCCAAAAAAGGACTTCGGCCAAAGCCAAGACTCAGCAAGACCTCCTCAGCATGTTGCTCCGGAAATAACAAAGGATGATTAACGCGAGCATAGCCAGTACAATCGGCTTGTGGGATTTTGAAAGACATTCTATCACGTCGGGGTCACCAATGAGGAGGGCTACAAGGGGGAGGATCACGAGACCCCCCGTGTCAAAATACTCGTCTACGACAGGTATATCTAAAGTCTCCAAATTAACCAACATAGGATATTCAGCCAACTACCTCTCAATAACCAAAGTTGCGTGTCAATAAACTTCCGTAGAGTTGTGTCAGAATCAGCTGCATATCCGCATCTCTCACGAACCCATCGACCATTGTGTACGGGTTTTATTTCTCTCCACAGAAATCCTTACTTCTAGATATCATCGTTCAGATATTTAGCTTTATACAGTACATTTTACATGGTCCTTCGACAAAAGAACCCATTTAAGTGAAGTGATTCTTAGTGGATTGTCCCGCTCTCAGTCTACACTTCGTTTCTGGACCCCTTGGGTCAGACACGCTCCTCGGGGAGAATCTTCTTCCCGGGACAGTTCGTTCGTAGATCTGTAGAAGAGCATTTTTTTGTCATTGCTGAGTAGAAAATCCATAGACCTTTGTGTTGTAGAAACTCATGCGACCAGATTGATAGCCCCAAGTAGAAAATCTGCAGACCTCTGTGTCGTAAGAACTCGTGTGTATCGATCATGTGCGAGTAGAAAATCCCTTTGAGTCGCAGGAACTTGTGCATTTATTTTTCTTGCCCGAGTAGAAAATCCGTAGACCTTTGTGTCATAGGATCTCACAGAATAAGGAATCTGCTGATATAATGAATCGCAGAAATTCGTGTTGACCTGGTCAATCTCAAACCAAATCACCCGCTGACCACAGTGTTGCTGGTAGTCATGGTTACAAGACATTCAAGGAGCTTTTCGCCAATATTGATTTGGAAAGAGTCCAGAAGCAAAACTTTGGAGGTGATAGTCCAATCACTTGGAAATTCAGTACACCCCCATGGACAAATGGAGTGACTGAACGAATGGTTGGGCTTTTGAAAAAAAAATTACATGTAGCACTTCAAAGTGAGAACTGTCCCTGCGCTCATCACAAACAGTTCTCCTGCAACTACAAAGAGTAATTAATGATCGACCACTAGCAGCAATAAGATCAGAGCCAGATTTGAGACCGATCACCCCAAATATACTTCTTCATGGACGACAATTAACAGAGCTCATAACACCTGAAATTGAGAAATTACAATTCATTGACTTTACTGATGCCTTCATTCAACGAAAAAGGATTCTGAAGTCTTTTTGGTCGAATTGGGTTAAAGATTACTTAGAACAACTCAGTTTTGACAAAAAAATGGAACAATCCGAATGACATCAAGCTTAAACCTGGAGATGTCGTTTTACTCAAACCAGAAACCCGACAAAAGTACTCTTGGAACCTAGCCCGAATCGTTGAATGTATTAAGAGCACTTCCGGTGTCACTTCTCACGTCTCAGTCAAAACTTCTAAAGGATCAATCTTAAGGCGAACTGTTCGTCAAATAGGTCTTCTAGAACCTGGCCATGACCCTGGAACAGAAACGACGACAGCTCTTGAGGAGGTGCAGTCTGATGGAAATCCGGCAAGGGCGACGGAACACTTTCAATTGGAACCAACTTCGGTGGCGGCCGTAACACAGTCGTTGATACCAAAGGTTAGAGGATCCCCCGTGTCAGATTTGCCTCCTGAACATTCTCTTGAAGAAGTCTGAGAAGACGTTCGAAATGGTGCTCAAACCATCGGCACCAGCCAGATCTCGTTGCCATCCTCGCATAGCAATAAGAAAAGGAAAAGAAAGAGACACCATCACGGTTATCACAAAGACCTCAATGAAGGAAAGAAAAGAAAAACTGTGTAAAAACGATGGTTTGTAATGAAGAGCTGCAAGTGAGCCCGTACGACTTGCTCTATTTCTAGTATTTGAGAAACTAACAATGTCGGATTTTTAACTATATTTTTGCCGGATACGTAGTAGTTTCGTGGACGAGAACGATGGTGCGCAACAACTTTGAAACAATATAAATCAATGATAAAGATCATTGTTTAAAAGTCTTCAAACCAATTTCAAAGGGACAAGCTTAAGCGTCAACCTTTCGAAATAATGACAGATCAATAGATATTTAAATGTTGCAAATAAATAGAGGCATTCCAACAAAGAGACTCGGCTAACTCAAATGACTTTTCTTAAAACGAAAAGTCAGGGGGTCTGTCAAAATCCTCGTCTACGATAGGTATATCTAAAGTCTCCAAATTAACCAACATAGGATATTCAGCCAACTACCTCTCAATAACCAAGGTTGCGTGTCAATAAACTTCCGTAGAGTTGTGTCAGAATCAGCTGCATATCCGTATCTCTCACGAACCCATCAACCATTGTGTACGGGTTTTATTTCTCTCCACAGAAATCCTTACTTCTAGATATCATCGTTCAGATATTTAGCTTTATACAGTACATTTTACACCCCGTGCTCAATCGTCACTTGGGCTCAGCTGATTACGCTGTCTCGCAGGGTTGCTACAAAGCTTACCTTTTTTCTTTTGGAAGCTCAGTTGCTTTGTGCAGTTTTAACTTTGACTCACAACTAGCAAAATTTTGATGACTAAAAACACTTTCGTACACCAACTTGATCAATTTTTACTTTTGATGATAATGTTAATGGCCTTTTTCTTCTTGGTGATTGGAAAAATTCAGACCATTTGAAATAAATAATGGGAAATATGAGCATGTATCATATATTATCAGTTCCATTCTTTGATCCTATGGGGGTGTAAAGAAATTACGGGCCTCCTAAGATCTTTCTGGCAAGGTTTCTTCCACCTCAAAGATTTGTTTGCCATTGAACCCTAGGTTTTCATAAAGAGGAATAGTTGAAAATATAATGTCATATCACAAGTGATCTAATTTGAGCCTAATCGGACGTTTAGGCAAGCACAGGTACCAGCAAACAAACTTGCCTGGCAATTCCAGTGATGCAAAATTGGCTTTTCAAACTGGTTTTAACGAAGCTGACCTTTCCTCATATAGCAATGTGATAGAAGGATCAGCTTCTCAAAAACGTGTTTGAAGCCCGAAACTTGCATCACTGACATTGGTACCAGCAAACAAACGAACCTGCCAGAGTTTGCCTAAACGTCTCCAAAGGGGATTGACAACCCTCAAAACCAAACCGGCAAGAGTCTGATGTAAGTGTGTGAGACTTTCGGTGTCCATGCTCGAACTATTGGTAAATGGAAAATTTCATACAATTGCAAAACCCTTTATAACGGACCAGACCGAGGGCAGAAATCTGGGTTTACAGGAGTCAGCCTTTAGATGGCCAAACAATAGGAGGCCACCAATCACTTTTAGTCTAAAATTGGATCTTTCATGTTATGGTGATAGGCTTTTTAAGAGCAATGTCAAAAGAAAGTGTGCGGCTCAACATGATCCAGTAATTTTTTGAGCACAGGGAAGGATTTGCAGAAAACGCGAAGGGAGGCCCTTAACTTCTTTGCTCCCTGTACTTGATTATCTTTGTTGCAACGACTCACCTTTTTGACGAGTTCCAAAAGATCTTTGAGAAATCCTCTCAACTCTTCATTTTCGATGGTACCATTTCCATCCTATGGAAGAACAGATTCATGAAATGATCTTTTAGCAAATCAAGAAAACCGTTTTGGCTTTATAAAAACATTCAGCTGAAACCACGGTCTTTGCCTTGATGGTGTTGACTTGAAGGCCGTTCTGTGTGCAATCACCGTGGAGGACACCAATGGCATTTTGCTATTCCACGCCACAGTCCCCCCAAGAAAACTAGGTTGTCTGGATAGTGTACCTTAAAGTGATTGATGGTGGGGCTCTCAGCTAGTCAGACACCTTTAGATTGAAAAGAACAGGGGATAGGGGATCCCAACACAATTTGAACGCGGAATACCCCGTGGATGGAGCTTGGAGAATCCCCGCCTACGGTCCACCCTGTTGAATGCTTTGGAAAAATCCGCGAATGCTTTGGAAAAATCCGCGAAGTATCCTTACCCCAGGCGGTTTCCTTACCGACAGTGAAATCCCAAAACATTAAGCCATGAATAACCCAAAACGGAGACTTTTAGAGCAAAGCTCATATTACTAGTTGTTTGAAGTTCCATTTCCTACTTCATCCTTCAATACAACCTCTGTCGATCATAATTATTGCTTCTAACCTCTAACCAAAGTAGACCTGATGGTGGCTTCCAAAGCTGCGATTGATGAGTGAGGCTTGTTGGAGGCATCTCCCTCAACATAAGCCTAATATTGAAAATCACATGATTCAAATCCGAGGTGCTGGGTGGTCACACCTCCTAGCCTATGTCAAAACATTCTCCATATGCGAATATCCAACCTTGGGTAGCACAGCTCGTTGTGTGATTCTGAGACTCAAAAATGAACTGAAGCCACGGTTTAGTTAAACAAAAGCAAAAGCAACAGGAAGTGCCACAACCTTAAACCTTACAAGGGAACTCAGCTTAGTATTGTATATTTCATTTCCAGTGCTTTTTTGAGTCTTCCTGTGTCAAATGTTGCTAAAGTAAAGTAGAAATAAGAGTCAAACTTGTTTTTATTTATTTTTTGATCTTCAAGCCAAATTGAAGATAATATTGAACCACCTAAGCCCTTTCGAAGGGGGTCCTTCAAACTTCGATTCAGGCACCGTGGTGTGGAGCTCTTTCTGTGATGAACTTCCATCGGATTCCTTGATTAGCCTGTTGTTTCAGTTAACCCAAACCATCAGGGATGCCAAATAATTCTCCCACAATGGGTCATCAGATTCCAAATCCTCGAATAACCCGTATGCCATATGCCGAAATAGCCGTATGGTTGGTGTACAAACGGCACACCATCCCTCTCAGCCTTGATTCAGGGCACAACATGGTCATCCAGGAATTTAATGTAGAGGTTGGAATCCACCATTTCTCTTAGCTCTAAACTTTGCACCAAGGTATTTTTTGTGGCCCTTCGGGCAGTAATCTCCTCCACTCCCGTGGTCTTGGCCATCCTCCTCATGGTCCTGATTGGGTTCCTCTTAATCCTTTTCCTGCCCTGGCCAGACCTCCTGCCTTCTGTTCCTCTAGCTTTAAACCTTTTTCTTATACCAGAGACAGCGTGGTGGCTGATTCCCAGGTCTTTGGCAATGAATGGATTTTATTCCATGTGATTTTGATCACATTTTTCTTGACATCCATGACGATGGTATTCAAAATATTGAAAAAACTTTGTGCGTCAATCAATATTGGGAATGGAAAAATAACCCTCTCTGAGCCTGATCGTAGTGAGGTGACCAATTACGAATGAAATCGAATTTTGTCAAATTAGGTATGCCGCATGGGGTACACACTCTCTTCTCATCGCTAATGTTCGAGAGCACAATGTCATAAAGGAAAGGAGCTGTCGTGGTGGTAGAGCGGCTTCTCCGGAAACCGATTTGGAACTCGGAAAGGAGATCCTTATCCTGGAGAAGAGAATAACTAGTAGGGTGGACAACATCTTCAAGAAATTGTTCTCCAGAGCAATGATTCGATAGTTGTCTGGCATGTTCTTGGACCCCTTCTTATTATGGATGAAGATGAAGGTAATTCCATTGACTTTGGTGGCTAGAACAATTTTGGAGGGCGACGCTGAGAAGTTCTTGGAAGTGCGGATGGGCTTGGTCCAGAGAAGCGAAAGTTGGAAGGGAAAATTACCTTTGCTCTTCATCTTCGTTATGGACGCCTACCTCGGGTTCTGTAAAGGTCTGCAAAAATAGATGGTGTTCTTCTGGGGAGCCCTGGACTTCCTCCACTACTGTTTCCGATCTTGATGCAAACAGTTCTTGACAGTGGAGAATGAATTTACTCACGAGAATCTCTGAGTTGGTGGTGGGCTTTTTGGAAGGTTTGTATAAGTCCGCCATTCTGGATGAGGCCAAAGAAGAGGGCAGGTTCTCCACTTCCAACCTTTGGTGGGCTAACTTGGCGCTCCTCAGAGACTTGGGGTAGGTAACTTTTGAGAACGCATTATGTTCCCAAGTTTTTGGCTTTCGGCTCATTTTTGCACTTAGTAATTTTTGGACAATTTGACCCCTCAGCTCTCAACGGTATGGGCTGAATCAAGGGATCTTGAGCTCTCCTGTGCCCTGAAGGAGATTCTTAGAATTCTAGTTGAGTCTAGTTCTAGTGTCTTAGGCCACTGGAGGTGTGTTGGTCTCTTTCCCGGTGTTGATAGATAGCTCAAGTTGAGTCGCTGAATGGCACCCTCCTGCACATTGAATCGGTTTATTCTCCTCAGTGACCCATGTCTTGGAGATTGTATGATTGAGGCGGCGGAGGCTTACGATGGCATTTCACTGGTTACTCGAAATCAAGTGTGGGTTTATTGGACCAGCAGAACAAGAATAACGCGAAGGAGAAAGGAGGCAGACATGAGAATATAACATCTCCCCCCTCAAGAAGGAGTTGCGGTTTTTCTTTTTCTTTTTTTTTCGCGTCCAATCTCATCGGCTACCCTGATACCATAATTAGCTGACGCCCAGAACAATCAAAACAACATGTCCACGTGGTCCTTCGTCCCAATACCAAAACAAGAAAAGAAAAACATATCAAAAAGAAACAGGAGGAGAACCTTCTACATATCTGAATTCATCCAATGACCACAGGTGGTAAATCAAATTGCACGCGATGGCGATGGAGACGAGGACTCCGTCGTCGCGGAGAGGGAAGATTTTCCGAACCGGTGACTGCTGTTGTGGACGTTGGAGTTGAGGTTCGCGACACTAGGCGAAGAAAACGGCGATTGCGACGGAAACTCCCGCCAGGGGTTTCAATGAGGTACGATCGTCCATGAGGAAGACGCTTGATTACCTTTGCCCCAACGACCAATTCTTATCAATCACTGACGTTATCTCCAGGCGAGAGCGGAACCAAATCAAGTCCACCAGCATACTCAGCCGCATTATCACGTCCCACCTGGCGACTTGTGGTAAATCCAGAATGAATTGGGGAAACAGTGACAGCTCGGGCATCAGGCAGATTTCCCTGAAGATGACGGCCAAAAAAGCCGTAAGCCGGACTAAATCCATCAGAACGAGGAGTGGATCGCCAAACAGACAAAGCCTCGCGGAAATCAGATTCATTAGAATTGACTTTCTTGAGCAAGTACTTCATGGATTTGACGGCTGACTGAGCTAAACCATTGCTCCGAGGTTTGTAAGGTGAAGATGTGTCATGTCGAATATAATGTTTTTCCCAAAACTCTTTGAATTGAGACCAAAATTGAGGGCCATTATCACTCTTCAGCCACTTAGGAAAACCAAACTCGTAAAACCACGATAGAAGAATCCCGCAAATGGCGGACGTGCTCAAACTTTTCAGTCGCGCCACAAATGGATATCCGCTAAAACGATCAACCAATAAGAGAAAATGGTTTCCTTCCACTTCAAAAAGGTCAGCCAGACCTTTTCCATTGGAAATGACGCACTCTCCTGTTGAATTGGTTCCGGGGATTGGGATGGTAGTAACGCCAGACAAGCAGAGCACCCTGCAATCACTAGTTTGATCTCGTTGGCCATCCCGGGCCATGCATAAAGTTGACTGGCCAATGTACAAGTTTTCAATATTCCCAAATGTGATTTGTGAAGGCGAGAGATTAGTGCTAAACGTGCAGGACGCGGAACAACGAGACAACAGCCGTTCAAAATGATGTCTCCCTCAATCAAAGATTGCTAAACATAGATGTAAATGAATTAAGATCAGATGATAACGATCCCTTTCTGATGCAATCCCGCAATTCTCTGTACTCTTTGTCCACGTTATCCAACACGAGGGAGAAAGAAGGGTCTGCCATACCAACAGCCAAGCAAATAGCCACATCCAAACTTGAATCAGATGGAAAAAATGGTGCTCGACTGAGGGCATCAGCTATGCAGTGGACCTTCCCCGCCGACCATTCTAACGAAAACGTATAAGCTATCAAGCTTTCATGAATCCTCTGGAGTCGATCGTTGGCAAGTGCAGCCAAAGGTTTCTCAAACATCCCAAGATGTGGTCAATGATCAGTAATGACTTTAAATCCTCGTAATCCACGTAAGTAGAAATCGGACTTCTGTTTAGCACACATCACCGCAGAACATTACAACTCAATGGTTGCGTAATTTTTCTCTGACTGAACCACACTGTACAAGTCGAGGACGACCCATGTGATACCTCTGGATTAGGGCATATCCCAAACCGTGAAGAGGTGAGGCATCTGTGAATATCCGATGATACAATGGCTGAGACCTTGGCCACACGCCCACGCAACGTAGCCAACTCCAGAGTGATAGAACCATCATTGGTTATGGGTGTCCCATTAACTGCTATTAATTTGGTTGACGAGGAACGCAATCCCACATTGGATGGGACCAGATACCTGGGAATAATAGTGCACGCGGCCCCTGTATCGGCAATCGCATCCACACTTAACTTCCCACCATTGCCGAAATCACAGTTAAGTAATAGGGTTGTAGCGCTCCCAAAACACCCCGCGACGATTTCCGTTATCACGCCCACCTTATCAGGAGAACTGCTGAACCGACCCCAATCACAATGATGTGGTGTTACGTCTCGAAATCGATCTCGGCCTCAAACACTATCCCTAGAAGTGCTTCGCCACGTGCAAAAGAATCTCGCCTATCGACATTGGTATATCACTCTTTGATCCCCTATGGACGATCTGCCATGATCTTGACGGCGACGACACAAACGTGCGAGATGACCCGGATTCCCACATTTGTAGCACGTGATTTCTCAAACAGGACACCAATGAGGAGGTGTCCCAGGCGTCCACACCCCTTGCACTCGAGAGCTACAGTTGCTACATTGTGATGTGGTATGGCCTGGTCCCTTATTACTTGAGCTGCCTCGAAAGAGTTCGCCCGTGTTCAAGACCTTAGCCAAGGTGGGATCCGAAATCTTGAGCAATTTCAAAAACAACTCCAATTCGTGTTTGCAAGATAGGATAAGCTCAAACATGTGTGTTCCTCCACGGTGGGTTTGTCAAGCTCTGCTTTGTCTCCAATTTGACACAACTGGTGATAAAAATCCGTCAGAGTTTGTGAGGGTCTCGTTACACATTGTTTCCAGGCAAGTTGTCTACCAAAGCGGGATATATTTCCAAAAACATTTGTTCCACGAGCTCAATGCAATCCTCAATGGTGTAGTGAGACTGGATCCGCCCTGTGATGGTCAGAAGCAACTCTCCCTCAATCCTTGCCAAGAAGTATGAGCACTGTGCCCTCAGTTCCAACACCTCCATGTGTGATGCTAAAAAGTAAGAATGGAACTTTTCGACCCACGCTCGCATTTCTGGAGAACTTGATTCCAATGTCAGAATGGGGGGCTGTAAATCACTTGCCACCCGGCAGGACGGTGCTGGGCGTTGGAACGCTGCAGACTTCCCACTTGGTTGCCCCCCTTGTTTCAAGATCGACGCCGTCGTATTGGCTGCAACGTCAAGTTGAGTCATGAGGTCTTCCATAACGTCTTCTTGTTCCAATGCCAATTTGCTGTCGTCAATGACCAACTTATCATAAATTTCCCCAATTTTTTCGACCCGATTTTGAAGATCTTTGAAAATGGACCACACCATTTCCTCATCGATTTCGTAGCCTGCCGCTATGCCATCCAATAATCCCCTACTCCTGGTAAAATGACCTTTATGCGTACGAACCGACGCTAAATTGGTCGCCATGGTTGTGAATTTGGTCTAGCCTCACTCCTTGATAGATAATGGCTGCCTTTCGCCCGACACCAAGCCTCAACGTAGACGTCACAAATTACAACCAAACCAACGGGGAAAGTCGGATTTGGAGCGATGTTCTTCCGATATCACGGTTTACTTCCACTGCCCCATGTATGAGTGAGGCGGCGGAGACTTACAATGGTATCTCACTGGTTACTCGAAATCAAGTGTGGGTTTATTGGACCAGCAGAACAAAAATGCCGCGAAGGAGAAAGGAGGCAGACATGAGAATATAACAGAGATGAAGGTGAAGGGTGTCTTTGGATCTTGTCGAGACACCGCCCAACTCCGGTCCAACAAACGACCATTGTCGAAGTGCGGCGTGCAGGGCACACTGCCAAGGATATCGTGAACTTCAAGAAATACAACCAGAGGACCATTTATCGCGTTGTAAAGGCTTTTGATGGAAGTGGAAAAGTGTCCCGAGCTAAACACACTGAGATTTGAAAAAAGCGCTCTCCACGGTTTCTAGCTGGCCTCAAACGCTCAATCAACGCCAACCCCATGCAGACCATTGGCAGCCTTGCCCAGAAGAGACATGTGAGCACTGCGACAATCAAAAAGGCCATCAAGAGTGACCTGGGATACAGATCAAGAGCCAGAACTGTTAGGCATCTCCTAACTGAACAACAAAAGGCCATCCGAGTGGAGAGAGGAAAAAAGATTTTGTTATCTCTGAAGAACAGTGGCGGACATCTTCAGTTCTTTTCAGATGAGAAAATCTTCACTGTGGACAAGGCTACGAACCGCCTTAATGAGCGCTGGATCTCCGCAAATGCCAAAGACATTCCTCCAGCCATGCAGACAAAGCATCCGGCCTCTGTTATGGTACTTGGGGTGATCAGGATGAATGGTGATGTCACGCCGCCTTATTTTATTGCCCCTGGAGAAAAGGTCACCAAAGAGGTTTATTGCAATATTCTGGAGAAGGTTGTGATTCCTTGGATGAATTCAGTGGCTCATGGAAAGCCGTACATCTTTCAGCAGGACTCAGCACCCGCTCACACAGCCAATACTACGCTGAAGCTGATGACAGAGAGGGTACCCACTTTTTGGCACACAGATCAGTGGCCCCTAACTTACCAGATTTAAATCCCTGCGACTTCTACCTTTGGGGATGTGTTGAGAGCATTGCCTGCAAGACCTCTCATGGTTCAACTACCTCTTTAAAGGGCTCTATCAAGAAAACCATGGCCTAGTTAGACCGGCGCAAGGTAGCCCATAGATTTCTAGACGCTGGATGTCGGACGACCGACCACTCGGTTGGCTAAACAGTACAATAAACCGGTTTGTAATCAATTCCCAGGAGACCATCTGCATTGTACTGTTTTACCAGCCGAGTGGTCGGTCGTCCGACATCCAGTGTCTAGAAATCTATGGGTAGCCATAGCTGCTCTAAGCTTTCGTTGTCGTGTTGAGACTGTTGTGAATAATGGCGGCAACCATTATGAATAATCTTTTGTTGACATTGAAACCTAACTTTTTCATGAAATAATTCAATTGTGTCAACAAATGCCTGTGATCCACCTTACATTCAATTTTGTGACAATTTATCAGAGCCACCCCGTAGATCGCTATGGCCATTGAAGGGGTAAAGGATGATTGGATTTCATGATTTGATGATTTGATTCAGTTCATTGTTCACGATATCACACGAAAAGCCACCATCCAAGATGGAGTGACATGACTCGTTGTACGAGTTCATTCTTCCAACACAAAAAAAAACATTTTCCCGGAATAATTCCTTGTCATGAAAGCACAACTTCTACAGGTACTTCCCCTCCCCCCCCTCAGGGCGAAGTAAATCTTCCAGGGGAATATATCCTTCTGCCTTTCAATGTTATATAAGAAGGAGGGGGAATACCCACATCAGGTTGAAGAGAAATTGCAGCTTTAAGTCGATCGATGTTAACCAAGTCATGCCTTCCATCCAAATCCAAAAGCAAGCTCGTCTTTCCACGCCAAATGACTTTATGCCTCTATACAGCGGTTCAAGTCCAATATGGATAGGTTTTGTACAAACACCACCTCGATTTGGTGTGATGGTTCGGTTCGGCAAAAGCAAGAGATTGCAACCTAGCCTGGAGGTGTATGATCTCATAGCTGCGATTCATTATAGGCGAAGACTGGACGAACATTTCACCCGGAAACCGTGGACTTTCACCAAAAAAAAACATTTGGGCGGGGAGCGTCCGACGTCGGGTTTACGAGCATTTCGTAAACCAAGTAGTATAATTGGCGACGTTTGAAGCCAATTCTCGTCTGGTGGTAGTTTTGATCGTAATGCTGCTTTTAAAGATCTATGAAAGCGCTCGACCTTTCCATTTGCCTTGGGATTGTAAGACACTTCTTATAAATACCCAGAAGCAACATCAGGTCATTCCAGAGGTCCCTCTCGAATTGAGATCCGCGATCACTAATTATGGTAGACGGGACAACAAAACGAGACACTCACTCAATAAGGGCTGTGGCACAAGAGCTGTTGGACGCAGACTTCATGGGAAATGACTCAGGCCATCGTGCGAATCGATCTATATTTGTCACTGACACTGACGTATAATGACACTGAAGCGCTCTGTGGTGGGTGTAAGTGTTCCAAGAGGAGATATCTCGTGACGTTGAATCTTTGATTGTTGGCAAGGCACATCTTATGAACAAAATCCCTCACATTTTTTGCCAGTCCGGACCAGACAAATCTTTTGGAAACTAAACGACGAGTAGCAGCAATGCCAGAGTGTGATAACGAATGAAGGATGTGAATGCACTGGCTTTTGAGGTTATCAGGAACCACTGGGCGGCAAAGACCATAACCAACATCACATATTATTGTCTGACTTCCCAGGGGAAAGAGTTTTAAACAAGGGTTGTTGTCCATTTTTTGGCGAGTAACTACCGATTGTGTAACGAATTACTCTTTTTGGACAAAGCCATTGTAACTGTAATCAGTTCCTTCTACGGTATTGAAGAACGACCAAGACAATATACTATAACCGTGCTACATAGAGATCGTCGTATCACTTATTTGGCTGAACTGCCCATTTGCGTAAGTATTTTTGGAATGACACTCACCCGATCATATAGGGCAAATACTCGTTCAATGTCTTCTTTCGTCAACTTGGTGGAGCCCTAGAATAGATAATTGAATGCAATCACATTTGGTTACAGTTTAAGAGTTAGGAGTAGACTTTGGATTTGGAGTTCATTGGTTTGACAAACGATGAATGCAAAAATCGGCCGAAATTAGAAAAATGACTAAAAAGCGACATAACGTTACAAAGTTCGTAGGGACCATGAGCACTCAAAGAACCTCGAAAAGATGCCAATAACTTTGTTGACAAATGCAGCTCGTGCAAATCACTTACCTTACGGCAGTCAAAAATTTGGGAAAGTACGAGTATCTGCTGACTGATTTCTTGCGATATGAAACCAATGCTTCAGTCATAAGGTTGATTTTCATTATTTGAACAACATTCAAGGTTTTTAGCCGATGCTTGAAAATGATTTGCACCAAGTCATGTCATATTTGGTCATAAAAAATTTGAACTTTCCGCTTTAAGGCTCCCCATAACTTTGGGCTGAATAAAGATTAGTGATGGAATCAAATAAACTTTCAAAATCAAGGTTACTAAACAACATGGATAGCAAAGGCTCCAGCCAATCCCAACGTTATGTAAAAAGTTATGTTTGAGCCCTAAGGCAAGCCTGGTTTACCGTAACAAAAAAGAGTCACATTTTGCGGCTAAGTAAAGCTAAGTAGCGGGTTTCTGACATTCCTCCAGTACTGCCATATGCCAGTGAAAATGTAAATGGGTGATTCTAGTTGCAACCTCCCGTGATTACTTATTTGATACCAACAATACTAAACATGCTTTAAATAGAAAGATCAGCAAAGGTACCTCTTGGGTCCCTTGCTCTGATTGGCTAAGATATGGTGCCCAGTTCTGTGACCAAAAAGGGGTGTCCAAAAATGAGATGCTGAGCCGAGGTTTCTTAACCGAAGGAGAAAAAACGATCTACGTCACGTTTAAGTGTACAAAACAAAATATTGTCCGTATGATTAAATAAATAACATAATAATAACAATAGCTCCCCTACACCTTTTGCTTTTGAAGCAACAAATGAACCTGTAGTTTCTTGCGTTTTGTGGAAGAACATTTTAGAGCTATCATAGCTATGAATACTGTGTGCTATGAATATGAATTCTGAAGGCAGGAAAACATATTAGTGCTCAAGTATTGTGTTGCGTCCAAATATTGTTTAAAAAATGCGTTGTAATACCAAGTAAAACATGTCACTTTCGTGAGGAGACTCAACTTCAAATTAAATTAGGATTGCACATTTTAAAAACATTCAAAAACATTGCACAACAAAGCCGAGACTTTTTTAGTACTTGGTTGCATCATATGTAATCGCAATCTGTTGGGGATGTCGTCCAACTTTGCTATGGATATCTTAGGCAAGCTCGACTGATGGGTCGAGTGAACCAAACCACTGGATTGTTAAGGTGGTGATATCTGACACACCAACCACCTGGCATCTCTGTTATTGTTATAACTAGGGGTCGGAAAGATCATTTTTTAGGTTCAATTATGTTTTAAGCTATTTTGGTCCTTTTTGGGGAAAAAACCTTTTTCACATAGTTTAACCTTAAAATAACCTAAAGCCAAGGATTTTCGGGGAAACTGAATGGTTTTGGTCACGTTAAGGCGAGCTTTAGGGGAAATACAGGGTGGAAAGACATTCAAGGCTACCTTTGCTCTGTCTGATAATGTTTGTCCCCTTTCAACGATTTGTTCAACATTAAACACCAAGCTTTCATGCAGAGGAACTGTTGCACATCTAAAGTAGTAACATACTGCAAATGATCTAATTTGAGCCTAAAAGTGATTGGTAACCCCCCGATTGTTTGCCACAAAGGCAAAGTTCGAAAATGGAAGTCAACACAGTCTTGAAGTTATAAACAAAACCAAAACCAAGGACCTTCTGATGACTGACAAGTTGCTGGGGGAAAGTGAGTGAGCCTTTCGGTGTCCATCATGAAACTATTGGTGACCAGAGAACTTTATGCAGGAACGATGAATACCTTTACAACAGACCAGAACAAGGGCATGGATCTGGGGTTACTAGAGTTAGTCGTTAGAAAGCCAAAAGTGAGAGGGTTACCAACCTCCTTTCGACTAGAATTGTCTCATTCATAGTTTAGTGTTGGTTTTTTTCGATAGTCCCTTTTAAGGGAAATTGGAGGCAACTAATAATTATGGCTGGGTGTGGGGAAGGGTTTTTAGAAGGCACAAAGAGTGCTTAATTTCTCTTCACCATGAACAGCTTATTCCATATGACGGCTTTAACAAACTATTTCCCCCTAAACACCAAAGATGAAAACATTAATGTGCACTTGTATTTTTCATAGCAGAGTCTTCATAAAACTACACAACAAACTATTTTTCCGACCCTTAGTTGTAACAGAAAACTAGCATTACTTGAGCAAGAACTGATGAAAAGTATATGTTTCGCAATCTCTCACTGATTAAGCTTTTGCTTTTCTATTATGAATCATTATTGTAACTCTTGGAAGCTAATCATATGATATGTAGCGCTAGAGTCAGATGACGCCATATTCTCTTCCAGAAATTTACTTCAGTTGAGCCAACTTGTCTTCAAAAGCATGGCTCGACACATCAGTTGCAAACTGTAAAACGTGCATTTGTTAGCTGGTACCAGTATCAGTGAAGAAAAATTGGCACCTTTAACATTCTATTGCAAAACTGACTCTTCTTTCAAGGTGAAATGAAGAAAAGTTTGCTTCCTTAGAACTATTTTTGAACTGTCAAATTTCCATCACTAGCACAGATAGGCAAGTTTGTTTGCTAGTGCCAGAACTTGCTTAAACGTGCGAAATACAGCTGAAGAATTATCATTCAGTGCTTTTTGACTAACGGAAATATCAATGAACTAACCCAACTTACTAAAAGCGTGAACTATATAATCTTCCAAGTAAGAACCAAGCAGCTTGAAACTAAGCAAGTGTGTGTCAAATCTCAAAAATCTAAGATACATGTATGTCAAAAGTGCAATACTTACATCCTCTCCCTATGTTAAGAAACAGGAAAATACATTTTTTTAAGAAGCAAATTCATCATCAAATTGGTAATGCCTGATTTTTTATTCGGAGCTTTCACACCCTTCATTAAAATAGAATCAAACGAAATTGGAGTTTAAAAATTACGAACATTAAAAAACTCAGTCATAACCATTTAGCACCCTTGTCTATTGTCCATTCAAAAGGGCTGTCACGTTTGAAGTGGTAGCTAAGAATTTCAGTTTGATTAAATGTATCACCGACAAAATGTTCATTGGTGTCAAATGTTTAGCTGATACTTTAACGACTCAAAAAGTAAGGCCTCAAAGTCTTTCATTTTGTTCTAATGCGTTCAAACCACGTTTTCACTCGTACGTTTATTTCAATCTAAGGTTTTTTGTTTGAATCTTGTTATGGGGACAAATCGAACACTTTTAGACCAAAAGACGAAATAAACAGGACTTTAAATGATACTTTCAATGATTTCATAATTATAACTCACAAGCGTAAGCTCGCTTATTTTATGCAAAAATAACCGAGCGTTTTCAGACTTATTTTTAGCTCAAAGTAAAATCCTTCGATCAAACGGAATATGTTTGTCACAAGTTGTCTTGATCTTGATCATTGTCCTGATTCGAGGACAAATCATGGGCAACTAAGATATTTTTTTTTTGAGAGGTAAAGAAGTTCACCTTGAAAACCTGGCGAGTTAAAAAATTCTCTTTGACGGGAAGCAATCTGTAAATGAAAAACAACAAATCATACGCAATTGTCTTCTACCATGAACCATATATTCTTGATCACTTACTTGGCCATTTCGGAGAGCTGTAATTTTCCATCTTTGTTAGAGTCGAACACTTGTAGCTAAAAGTATCAAGAAAAACACTTTTTCAAAAATCACATTCAATTTGTGCACGGTTATACAGGGATTTATACAAGGTTTTCAATGCAAACGGATCCCTGTATTTGAAAGTTCGATACATCCATCTGCATGTCTAAGACCTTACACACTTTATTGTGAATATATTCCTCAAATTTTCCTCTTTCCTCAATAATTATACCAGATCTCTTTACCGAGTTGATTACGTCCCGCCTGGGGACAGGGATCTCCTTCCCGAGTTCCAATTTCGTTTCCGGAGAGGCCTGCCTGACACCACAACGGCTCCTCTCCGCTATGAAGTTGTGCACTCAAATATCAGGAGAGTGGACGGATGATTTGTGGAATTTTCCAAAGTAAGACATTGGGTCTGCTCGTTCTGGTCACCTACCAACAACACCTCTTGAGAATCTTTGGGGGCTGATGAGTGAAGGACAAGAGCGTTAGTTCTCAGCCAGACGGACCATCGTGCGGACTGACAGGGTACGAAATCGATATCGATAATGAACCAAAACCGACACCAACTCTATACATTTTTCCAATGTAATCTAACCAGTCAATGAATATGTTTTAGGTCAACCCTCATAAATTGGACAACCATACTTTTCATTGGCGACGAGGATTTGAAACCCCCTGCGACAGAGACCACGACCCCGTCATGTCCCGGCATCAGCATCAAATGCCCCCGACCTTCAACCACCTCGATCATTCCGATGGTGAAAGGAACGAGGCCTTTCACTTCTGGACCCAGCGGTTTGAGGCCTTTGCTGAAGGTTATTACAACCATAAGACACGCCCTGGCCCCCAGGACGCTGAGGCTAACAGTGAATGGAAGAGACTGCTTCGGCTGGCCCTTGAAAACCCAACCGCCAAGCTAGTGGACAGCCACCTTCCTGACTTCAAGGAGAGCGACGAACCCTACTGTGCGGTGATGGACTTCCTGAAGGACCGCTTCAAGGATCAGTCTTCAGACTACCAATCGCTTAACATGCTCCTCGATACACACCAAAAGACAGGCGAGTCCTTCTCCGACTTCCTCAACCGAGTCACTGGCAGCTTGCAGCGGATTCCCGAACCGTGAGGCCAGGGATTTTATCACAAGGCATCAGGCACTCCGGGGGACTACATCCCAGACGATAAGGGCCAACGCGCTTCAGCACAAGTGGACCCTCCAGGAGCTCAGAGTTCGTGCCAGAGACGTCGAGACGTCCCTCTCCGTGGTGGGTCATCAAGGGCAGAGACAACGGGCAGCACTGCAAACGCAAATAGAGGGCAGCGCTTCCTCTTTAGGAGACATGGATCCCGACCCCCTGACGGTTCAACGAATAGCAGGCCCGTATTCAAAGCAGACACGTTTGAGGGGCTCCTCGGGACAACGGATGGAAAAGATCCGGAACGGCTGTGGATACTGTGGGAGATCCCACCAACCGGGAAAGCACAACTGCCCGGCCTCTCAGGCGACATGTGCCAAATGCTCCAAACGTGGACATTTTGGAGGGGTATGTCGATCAAGCCAGTGGAGTAAAGAGTCCACAAGATCCTATCACCCCCCCCACCAGATAGCCAACCATGAGACAGCAACCGGGGACGACACAGCGGCAGTCTGTTACAACATACTATCTATATTCAAATACGACAAGAACCACGGGGCGCCCCGGGCACTGGCCGCTCACGTCCGCATTGGCTCTTCCATGATTCGAGCCATTGTGGATACAGGAGCCCAAGCTAACGTCGTCCCACTGCGGCTCCTTGGTGTTGAGGATCGGAACCTGATCAGAAGCACGACCCTCACAGTTAGGCAGTTTGGAAGTCCAGAAATCTCACCAAAAGGGACACTACTCATAGATACCACGTGGAAGAAGTCCACTATGGTGGTTCCTTGGATAGTCATAGATGACATGAAACTGCCGCGACCCATTGACCCCATCATATCTCGATCGCTGGCCCAGGCTCTGAATTTAGTAACGCTGCACAACGAACTAGTCCCTTACCAACCCCAATTTTATAGAGAGACAAGGAATAAAACGGATTTGCATCACTACCACGCCCCCGTACAAGCCCTAGCCAATAGTGAAACGGGGACAAAGACTCCAACGTTGGACTCTGGCACCATCCATTACATGGACACGCCAAAATTCCGCCGTTGCTTTGAGGGACTGGGCTGTTTGAGAGACCACCAAGTGAAATTACACCTTAAACCAGATGCTAAACCACATGTCTCCCCACCCCGCCCACAGCCTTTCTATCTTCAGTCCCAAATCGACATGGCAATCGCTGACATGCTGGCCAACGGTGTCATTGAGCACCATCACGGACCAACCGACTGGATTTCTAATCTAGCGGTGGCATTCAAGGAGGGTGGGTCGATCCGAATCACGATCGATCTCCGGGGCCTCAATTCGG
>NC_081447.1:8451215-8455462 GCF_007210705.1 Tigriopus californicus | reverse complement strand
CGCTCCAGTCAAGTTGGGGTATCTTTTTTCAGTGGATGAGGTCGACCTTGAGGCCATCGCCATTGGTCGGGCTGATTCAATTGTTGGGCCCTGGGCTAGGATAGCCCCAAGCCCGTCTCTGTGAGCGTCCACGATGACATGCGTTTTGAGAGACATGTTAAAAAATGCCAATTGGGTGTCCTCGCTCAGGGCCTGCCTCAAAGCGTCAAACTCTCGTTGATGCTCTTTCTCCCACTTGAATGGGACGTGTTTCCTCGTTAGTGCCCGTAGATTGGGTGTGAGGCCTGCGATGGATGGGATAAAGTCCTGGTGGGATCTGGCCATGCACAAAAATGAAATCAGACCTTGCTTTGTAGTAGGTGGTCTTGCCTCTCTTAATGCCCGTGCTCTGTCTCGGTCTGGGGACACACCCCATTCAGAGATCCGGACTCCCCAGAAGGTGATTTCTTTGTGGCCTATGGTGCACTTGGCGGGGTTGAGGGTCATCCCACATTGTTTGACCCTTTCGAGGAACTTAGTCATTGCCCTGTCATGTTGTTGTTTGGTCGGTGCTGCCACAATGACGTCGTCATGAATTGTGTGTACGTTCTCGAGGTGACCAAAAGTATTTTGGCAGGCCAGTGCCAGTTCTCCGGAAGCCGGCTTGAGACCCATAGAAACCCGCTTATACCGGTAGAGCTTGCCTCCAGAACGGAACACAGTCAGGTGGCGAGAGTCTGGATGGAGTTGCAATTGATGAAACGATTGTGTAAAGTCCAACTTTGAGAAGTATCGACAACCGACAAGTTTGGCCTTGATGGTCTCAGGCGTTGGGATGGGCACCCTTGGGTCTCTAAGTTTATATAAATAAAAGTCAAGTATAATAAATAATCTTCTCGTCTTGAACTGCTGGGATTCCAATCCCGGTAGCGGTAAGGAAGTCCGCACAAAAAAAAACATCGATGCCCTTCACGGTTTTTGAAAAGAGGATACCTTTCAAGTCGATACCATGACGAGACGAGCCATGATTTTCCATCATTCTTTCACATCAACAAGAGTCGTCTAAAAATCTAGTTTTACTGGTTTCACCTTCTCCACCCAGCTTTCATTTCCCAGCGAGCTCAACTCTGCAATAATGAAGGCCTGGGCCATGATACGATACATCTGCAATAAACTTCAAGTGTTCCGGACCTACATCTCCCCAATTTTTATCAACGGTCTAAACACTTAATTTCCCAACTCCGCCCAATCCCCCCTAAAATTCGCAGATGCCACCCACCTACACCAAGTTCCTAAAGTGATAGTATCTAATATATAAATAATGCATTTTATATGCGAAACCGAGCCCCTCATCATCGGGCTGACAAATTTAGTGTCCAACAGTGTTGTGAACCTGACCTTTCACAAGCTGATGTCCGGATACAAATTGTCTTTCCTGGCCAAGGTCTTGGTAACACCTTATTGTTCTTTTCCCATCATTTCTTCCGAATACTGATGGTCAAGCAGCTTTATTCGTCTCTCAGTCAAAATCCATCAACAATGGGTGCCGAGTAAGGCATTTTCAATCTTGACCTTCTCGTGCTTTGCAAGAACCAAAATTTCATCATCTACCTCTCTTTACCTGTTCATGTTCTGTCTGCTCTTCCCCGCTTGACTTTTTGTTCTGATTGTGAAATGAAATTGTAGTCGACTATTTTATTGATTTCGGCATTTTTCTTTTTTATATAGTGAACCACATTTGCTAATGTTTAGACACTTACTTTTGTGTAGTTTTACTCCAAGACCTGACCAAGAGTCGCAATAAAAAAATCAAAACATCAAGAATATATAAAATTGCTGAACACTTTCCCGACACCTTAAAACTGTTTTGTCCAGCTAGTTAACATCAATAGATTTATCGTTAGGTAGATCATTGGATTCATTGACAGAATATGTTACCATTGTATCGGTGTATTGAATTAGTTGATCCTCAGTCACTTCTTGGCTCTTTTTGGCTTCTCGAAGCAAATCACGAAGGAAGTTCTGAAAAGAACAATGTGAGAAGACTAATACTAGGCCTTAATATGCAACATCTGGCAATATCTTGAACTTTATTTTCATATTGAATCTCGAACTTTATATTCGAGATGGCAACCTTATATGGAATTCGACTCTCAATTAAGCTTTCATTGACTCAACTTGGTCATCTCTTTTTCACTTTGGTATTACATCAAGGCGTTTTGGTCTGTTAAGTCTGTGACCTTTAACCTTCTTACGCATGCACAAGAGGAACAAAAAATGAAATCGCTCTTTAAGATATTGTATTACGAAAAAGAAGATCGTTCAACTGACCATTTTTCATTCCTTCATTTTCGGAAATGAAGTAATTCTTACCGATGGGCGCCATCTGAGTAATTTGAATTGCAATCTTACACCTTGCCTTGTATCATGAAGAACAAGTGATTGATTGATTAATAAAATACCAAATTCTATGATCTTTCAGATCCTTTAAGAGAAAATGTTTTAAAATTGATGAATATTTAATAAAATGATTTTGTGAATTGTCCAAAACATTTTTCCTTCTCAATTTTTTGATACTGTTCATGGTAGGGACCCTAGATGCAGAGACGCGCGAGTTTTGGCAAGTGACTCCACTTGAAAAATGTAAATGACCAGAAGAACTAAAAAGTTGCAAACATTTTGAATTGATGCGCTGTATGAGAAAGTGTACAATCAAAACGAGCATCATTCAATATGTTCTTCAAGGATACTACCAAATTAATGCAATTCTAATGACAAATGAATCTCTAATCCTCTTAAACCCGTGGTAGATCAAATTTGCCGTAAACCATTCACACCTTCTTATGCGATACAAACGTGTGAGCTCTTTTTGGACGCAGCTGACTCCCTGTTTGGTAAAAGACCCATGTTCGTTGACAATTGGCTCGTATATTCAACCTCGCCTATCTCTACCTAGAGCATCTCTGGTTCAGCGTAAGAAGATAAAGAGTGCCAAAAAATGCTACTTTTGAAACCAAATGTGCCATAGAGGAAATTTGTTGCCACAAAGTTGTCAATGAGGGAAAAATTGCCACTCGAAATTTGAGTTGCCATCGACGTAAAATAATGGCCATTTTGCCCAAAAGTGGGACCCAAGTTTCTTTCTAGCAACCATGCTAATGACTTCAAGTGTGACGTGTCATTTAAAATGTTGGGGTTCCATTCTGACTGCACGACACCCTCTCAATAATACTCCAATGCATCAAAGTCTAGAGTTGGACAGACGTTCATTGCAAGAAATACTAGTGCCTAATAAGGGCAACGTCGCAAAGAAGCTGCGCTATTAAGCCTTCACAAAGCTCCCGTTTTCAGAAGCTAAAATTAATTTACAATGAGTTGCGAAAGTTCTGACCAAAAGAAGGCGACAAGGCGGAGGCCACCACGAGGTTTATGGTGAACTTGAATTATGTATTTTTTCTCTTTGGTGTGCTAAGGTCGGAGGGGTAACCTCACCCGGCCAGCAAAGCTAGCCATCACATCATCCGTATATAATGCTGTGGGTGTGGCGTCTCAAAATTTCCTTGAGAAAGTTAAGGGAGGAGAAGAGAACCGAGAACTTCCTTCATGTTAGGAAACTTCACTAGCTACTACACCACGTCTCCTCCCCAAACGCCCCAGTTTATTCATTGTCTAATTCAGGTCAATTTGGCTTGTGAAATTAATGAGTCGGCATTCAACTCAATTGGGATTCAACAATTTGGCCTAAGCGACACAAGAAGACACTGCATTTTGTCAAAACGATCGCAACTCTATGTAGCAACACAAAAAAGAGTGAAGAGTGCGTAGTGCCAAAACGAGCCAAACACCGGAGACTTGGGAGCAATATGCGATTTCAATAATTGCATATCACAAGTCTCTGAGGAGCGCCGAGTCAGCCCACCAAAGGTTGGAAGTGGAGTACCTGCTCTCTTCATCGGCCCCGTCCCGGATGGCGGGCTTGTACAAATGTGCCAAAAAGCCCGCCACCAACTCGGAAATTCCCGTGAGCAAATTCCTGACCTTTCCGGAGGTGATGTCCGGACACAAGTTGTCCTTCCCGGTCAAAGACTTGCTAACACCTTATTGTCCTTGGCCCGACATCCCTTCGGAGTATTGGCGGTCACGTACCTTTGTCCGTCTCCCAGCCAAATGCCATCAGCGACGGGAGTTGACAAAGGATCTGTTCAATCTGGCCCATCCACTCTACTGCAATAACCAAGATTTTCATCACTTACCTCTACCTACCTGTC
>NC_081447.1:8450653-8451071 GCF_007210705.1 Tigriopus californicus | reverse complement strand
CTTCATGGTACCACCGTTTTTTCCAAAGTTGACCTAGTCCGTGGTTATAACCAGATCCCTATGGCACCTGAAGATGTACACAAGACCGCAATCATTACCCCTTTTGGACTTTTTGAGTTTGTCAAGATGCCGTTTGGTCTTTGTAACGCGGCCCAAACTTTCCAAAGGATGATGGATTCCATGGGTTCCGGAGCCTTTGCTCTGTTCACTCCACGGCTCATCCAGGCGCTCGGGCCGGGAAGCGGCTCATTGGCCGACACTTCGTCTGGCACGGCCTCAACCGCGACATTACGCGGTGGACTGCCCAGTGTTTGGCTTGTCAGAGAGCCAAAATCGTCCGCCATACCCGAGCCCCCTTGGATCACATGGAAGTACCCTCAGCTCGTTTCCAGGTCATCCATCTCGATCTGGTGGGCCC
>NC_081447.1:8450283-8450617 GCF_007210705.1 Tigriopus californicus | reverse complement strand
ATTCATGGATCAACTTCCAGAGGATGTTCGTCCTCATCTGGTCCCGCTGCTGGATTCAACCTCTTGCCGTGATTTGGCATTGGCGGCAGACAAACTGGTATCATCCCTTGAATCATCCGTCAACGTGGTCTGTCTAATCAATGCCGTCTCTGCGGGCACCAAAGTATCCCACCCGTCGTCCAGGGACAAAGTCTGCCGCTTCCATAAGCTATGGGGTGACAAAGCTCATCGCTGCGAAGGCCCGTGCTACTACGGGAAGACGGTCCAAGGCCCTATGACCAAGCTTGGTAGATCCCAACTCCACTCGCTCCAGGGAAACGAGTTGTCCGACCAT
>NC_081447.1:8428854-8450248 GCF_007210705.1 Tigriopus californicus | reverse complement strand
TTTCCTCTCTTGCAACAACCTTATGGTGGATATGGCTCGTCAACGTCTTTACGATCCACAATCTCGGCACTCAATTCAAGGGTATTTGGGCCGGGCCGTTGCCCTGGCTCTCACTGTGGTTTGCGGTAATTCTGCGGATCCTTTCGTCAATCTGCTCAATCAGTTCCCAGAGTTGTTAGCTCCGACCTTTAACAACGTGACTCCTAAACACAGCGTTTTTCACCATCTCCCCACTTCTGGCCATCCAGTCTTCTCCAAAGCTCGACGCTTATCTGGGACCAAGCTGGTGGCTGCCAAGGCCGATTTTCAACGAATGATGGATTTGGGCATTTGCCGTCGTTCCCAAAGCAACTTTGCTTCCGCTCTCTGATGGTTCATGGCGATGTTGCGGGGATTACCGCGCCCTCAATGCGACAACCACTCCCGACCGATATCCAATCCCCCACATTCAGGATTTGGCAGACGGTCTTCATGGTACCACCGTTTTTTCCAAAGTTGACCTAGTCCGTGGTTATAACCAGATCCCTATGGCACCTGAAGATGTACACAAGACCGCAATCATTACCCCTTTTGGACTTTTTGAGTTTGTCAAGATGCCGTTTGGTCTTTGTAACGCGGCCCAAACTTTCCAAAGGATGATGGATTCCATACTTGGCGATTTGTCATTTGTTTATGTTTACTTGGACGACATTTTGGTCGCCAGTCATTCTCAGCGTGCTCATCTCGATCATTTGCAAATTCTGTTCAAACGACTGTCGGAGAGTGGATTGGTCGTCAATCAAAAGAAATGCGTACTTGGCGTGTCCGAACTGTCCTTTTTAGGGCACAGAATTTCACGACAAGGCATCGATCCCTGGCCCGACAGAATCCAGGGTATTAAGGACTATGCCTTACCTTCCACTCCAAAGGGGCTTCGAGAATTCTTGGGTATGATTGTCTTCTATCATCGTTTCATTCCTGGGTTGGCAGCGGTATTGGCCCCTTTACATGATTGTCTCAAGGTTAAACCGAAGGACTTTGTCGTAACTTCTGCCCTGAAGGATCAGTTCTATTTGGCGAAGAAAAAGTTGGAAGATGCCACCCTGCTTGCGTTTCCTTGCGGATCGGCTCCCTTGGCCTTGACCACCGATGCTTTCAGCGTGGCCGTGGGAGCAGTCCTTGAGCAATTCACGAATGGCTTGTGGCGACCTTTGGCCTTTTTCTCCCGGAAACTGCGCCCTCCCGAAATTAAGTACAGCACATTCGATCGCGAATTGCTAGCTATTTATTTGGCCATTCGTCATTTTCGTCACTTCATTGAGGGGCAATCGCTATCCATTTTTACGGATCACAAACCCTTGACTTTCATGTTTACCAAAACCAGTGATCCCATTTCGTCTAGAGTTCAACGCCAGATTGCATATGTGTCTGAATTTACAACGGTTATTCATCATTTGGCCGGGAAACAAAACGTAGTGGCCGACGCTCTCTCCCGCGTAGGCACATTGACGCACTCTGTGTCGGCGGAGGCCATCGCCGAGGCTCAAGCTAAAAGTCCCGAACTGGCGGCCGTCAAGCCATCGGTAACCTCTCTGAATCTGGAAATGGTCCGGAGTTCGACTGGAGTGGAACTCTTGTGTGATGTGTCATTGAAAAACCCTCGCCCATGGGTTCCGGAGCCTTTGCGAAAGATCGTGTTTGACTCTGTTCACTCCACGGCTCATCCAGGCGCCCGGGCCGGGAAGCGGCTCATTGGCCGACACTTTGTCTGGCACGGCCTCAACCGCGACATTACGCGGTGGACTGCCCAGTGTTTGGCTTGTCAGCGAGCCAAAATCGTCCGCCATACCCGAGCCCCCTTGGATCACATGGAAGTACCCTCAGCTCGTTTCCAGGTCATCCATCTCGATCTGGTGGGCCCATTGGATACTTCCAACGGCAATCGCTACGTGCTTACTATCATAGACCGTTTTTCACGTTGGCCGGAAGCCGTACCCTTACCCGATATGACGGCGTTGACCTGTGCCAGAGCTTGGCTTACCACCTGGGTGTGTCGTTTTGGTCTACCGGAGTCCATCATCACGGATCGTGGAGCGCAATTCACCTCCGCCCTTTGGGAAGAATTATCAGTGCAACTGGGGACCCGCCTCCATCATACTACGGCTTACCACCCCCAGTCCAATGGCATGGTGGAGAGATTACATCGTCAAATAAAGGATTCGTTGCGAGCCCGGTTGGCAGGTTGCCATTGGACACTTCACCTACCGTGGATATTATTCGGAATCCGTTGTGCTCCAAAAGACGACAACAATCTTTCCCCCGCTCAATTGCTCTACGGTACAAGTCTCAGGGTACCCGGAGCCCTGTGTGTTTACCCCGGCGTCAGTTCCCCTCACGCACAACACTTCAGTGATCTACGCGAAAAATTGCTTCATGTCTTGCCCCCTCCTACCCATTTCCATGGCAAAAGCGAATCGTACATCCCTCCTACCTTGACTACCTGTCCCTGGGTCTGGATTCGTGTAGACAAGATCCGTGCTCCCTTGGAACCTCCATACGAGGGTCCGTTCAGGGTGCTGCACCGAGGAGCCAAATCGTTTGTCCTGGACATCAATGGCAAACGCAAAACCGTTTCAATTGACCGTCTCAAACCTGCAATCCTAGATCCCTCCAATGCACCTCCAATCGTCACGCGAGCTGGCCGTGTGATAGTTCCTACTGACCGTTTCCGACCCAGATGAATCCGGATCTTCCGGGGGAGTTACGTGGCGGCGCTTCAGTCGACCACAACTCACGAACAAGACTCAGGACTCGTATGGTTAATTCGTATTTTATGCTGGCAATTGATCTGAATAAACGGAACGAAGAACACGGGATATTGTGACCGCTCCAGATCTGTTCAATCTGGTCCATCCACTCTACTGCAATAACCAAGATTTTCATCACTTACCTCTACCTACCTGTCTTTGTACTATCTGCAACTCATCTCTTACCTTTTTTCATGTGCATTGAAACAATTCTAGTCATACTCATTGTGATATCACTTTCTAGTCAACTATTTTATTGCCTTTACCTTTTTGACATTCTTCTTGTTTTACCATTTTGTATAATGTATATACATCAGATTTTATTTTATAGTTACTTTTACGCCATGACATGACCAACAGTCGCAATAAAGATTATTATTATTCAAAGAAACCACGCCACATCCTAGTCTTAACTCAAAGGTATGAGTTCTTAAAAACTTGTGTCAGTTGTTCTATATGCACCTACACCGAAGCAGCAAGACTCTTGTACTTGCTCTGTATACGGTCAATGGATTATATATAATAAATAGAGATCGGATTTTAAAAAGAATTACAGAAAAAATATATCTTCACGTTTTTGACGTTTTTGGCACAAATAAATTTTGGTCCCAAATCCTTCAATGTTACTTTTTTGCTTTTAGCAAGAATAAATGCTTTTAGATAGATAAGGTATTACGAAAGTAAATTGGTTAAAGGATTGAGAGAAAGATCTCTGTGCGGAGAGAGAACGAGTTCTCTCATCACTTCCACAGCATTAATTCTTCAAAAGGGCCTTACGCTGCATGAAATTTGGTTTACCTTCCAGATTTCAGAGGGTGCTTTGTCAGTCAGCTGCTACCAAATAAAGGACTGATTTGGCCGATTTCTCTTTATTGATTTATGATGCGTTTCTGTTGTTTTTGGCCAGTTATATCAAAATATTGTGTTTAATTAGTGACTCGGGTCACATAATGTCCGGTAGAGAAGTCGCTGTCATGGAATGTTACGAGACGCTAATGGAGAAATCCACCGTGCCTCTTCCCGTTTTGTTTGGGCAATCTGACGTTGCAAATAAGGGACCTTATTGCGGCATACACACACACACACACACACTCGCCCTTTACACCAACTGTGGTTCGCAGTTTAATCAAACAACCCTGATCTCACGTCTATCTCTAGTAGACCCATCTGGCCCATCTGGTTAGTGGTTCCTTTCAAGAAGCCAAGGCAAGAATCGAAGTGACAATGGCAGTATAAAGCCAAGCAAAGTGGCTAAAGAGTTTCAATGAGCGGGAAAAATTTCCATTCAAGCTCTTATATGACATGAAGTATATTTTCTACAAGATATGCGAGTGTGTCTTTCTTGGAGGTCAAAAGTCCAATTTCAAGCAATACCTTAATTCAGGACGTCATCAAGTAAACGGAAAAATCAAACGAAACATGCTCCAATCGCAAATTGAAACTGGTGCTACGAATGTGGTTGTTCCCATGTGGTTATATGACATGAAGTATATTTTCTACAAGATATGCGAGCGTGTCTTTCTTGGAGGTCAAAAGTCCAATTTCAAGCAATACCTTAATTCAGGACGTCATCAAGTAAACGGAAAAAATCAAACGAAACATGCTCCAATCGCAAATTGAAACTGGTGCTACGAATGTGGTTGTTCCCAAGCCACGAAGTGAAGTTTTGGGCCGACAATTTGTTCAGCTTTTCTATCTGCAACCATCCCATGGATTAAGCTTGAACACCCCACGATCCGCGATTTTTTGGAAACAAACTTAGGGGTGCAAATTCCCATTGAGTCTACTTTGAAAAAAATATTTGCCTGACTGTTACGAAGAGATAGCAGAATTAATACGGCTTTACCTGGTTAAATGCCCCCTGTGGATTAGTATGGACGAAATAACAGATGCCATGGGCTGTTCCGTGGCAAATGTCCTGCTTGAAAAACTTGATGAAAAAACTACCAGAAGCCCCACTTGCTCTTATATGTCTTTCTTGACCAATGCAACTCTGGCACTGTAGCTCGGGTGATCAATGACACCTTGCGCTTGGTGACCCAAAATTTTGATTGCCATCATGCCAAGACATTTCTCTCAGATGCTGCTCCCTATATGGTGAAGGCTGGCCGCAAATTGAAAATATTCTATTCATTGCTAATCTACATCACATTCCTAGCACATTGGCATCACAGGATAGCCGAGAAGGTCAGAGAGCTCTTTGTGGATGTTAACAGCCTGGTGGCCAAGCTGAAGCAAATATTTCTTAAATCACCCCATCGTCGAAGGCCAAAAGAGGTAATAACATCCTCACAAAGGTCAAAGAAAGCATTCAAACCATTCCAAGGGACATGGGCAACACCTCGCAGGTATAAAGTTTTGGAAATTTACCATAATCTAGTACCAGTTAAAGAGTATTTGTTCCTTCAGATGGACAGGAACTCGGTATGTCAAAAGAATCAAGAATTGGCTTTGCTTCAAAATGTAGCAAACGACATCATGGGGAAATCCCAAGCCATTCCAGAAAACTTCACCCATTGAGCATTGCAAAGCTCAAATGTACCCCTACCACAATTGTTGATATTGAAAGATTGTTTTCTTTGTATAAATGTCTCCTCTCAGACCGCGCCAGAGACTAACGCCGGAAAGCGTTTCCAAAAGTATGATCGTTCATTGATATTACAACCGCACCAACGAATAAATGTCATGGCCAATTACTCTCGCCCTCATGTCCCCATTTTTCTTTTTGATTCTTTTCCTGGTTTGGACGAGTTGAACTTGTGGACATTGACATATTCGAGGCACAATAAAAATTATCACGTGCATTTTCAGGTCTGGATTTTGAAGAGTCCATGAATGGAACAAGGTTTGGATGAAGCGAAATAATTAGTAATTCTATATATGTTTTTGGTTTGGGGTGGTGGGGTCGGGGTGGTGGATGGTGGGTGGGGAAGCCAGCCATCACATCGTCCACTTCCAGATTCCATTAGGCAGGTTCATGTCCGGTATCAGTTTTGGTTCTCCATCTGTGTGTGCGGCTAGCATCTAAAAGTTTCCTTTGGAGAAAGGTCGGGGAGGAGAATCGAACGGGGAACATCTCTCACTCTAGGACATTGCGTTAACCACTACACCACGTCTCCTTCGTTAGCTAGGGAGTTAGAGATGATGGGATCAATCTGCCTCTCCAAAAAGGAACTGTCGTCGACCAACCACTCCACTTATGTGGTGCTTCCTTGCCAAGAAGTAGTGCTGATGATAGTCCCTAGTGACTGTATTGGTGTGCTTCCAAACAGTTGGCTGGTGACGTCTCTTCCTTGCATTTTACCCGAATGTTGATGACCCACAGGGGGCAGATATTTGTCTGCTCGCCAGTGTCGTCAATGGCAACGAACTCAGAGCTGCCTACTATCAAGGGTGCAGCTTTTAGGCGATGGTTTGTTCATTGTAGTCTGAACCCAAACACATTGCAATAAGACACATATTCGACAGACGCAGAGGAGGGCAGGGCATCAGGATCTGAACTGCTTGTATCCGTGATTTGTTGAAGGCAAATTCCTTGCCGTCCTGTGGAACAGCACACTATGGCAAAGTGACCCCTTTTTTCAGATTGTCACCCCAAAATTTTCTCATTATTTGGGGTGAATTATTACTAGAGCTGCGTTTGGTTGTGAGTAATAGTGAGAGGCTGCCATTCCGCGCATTTCACCATGCATTAGAAAGGGTGACTGACACTTTTGAAACTAAAACTAATTTATGCATAGAATAAAGAGCAATACAATGCCTTAGAAAAAATCTGAAGCAATAGTTTTTGTGATGCTTTGCATCTGGTTTTTATCATATTCTGTGATTTTGGTATCTTTTAGCTTGTTTTTGAGGCAGCTCCAATCTACCTCGTTCGATGAATTTTGGATACCCTTGAATTTCATCACATTGTTCAAAAAGGTACTTCCAATAGAGAGAATGTAACCCTTGAACAAACTTAATGCTGTTTGAGTACATAAGGTATGAAACTAAGCATAGAATTGATCTCAATCAGATTTGAAGACAAGATGTAATGTAATAAACTGTTTTTTATCTTAGAGATAATAATTCAGTATCTTACTTTAATAAAACCTTAATAGTTTGAACTCTTTCTTTAGCAACTCTTTCTGGATTGTTTGCTTAGTATTTGCTTGTTTTTGTTTGAATGAATCCATTTGAAACTTCGTCTTCCTTGTTTGTACCCATCAGTATTGCTTAGGCACAACTTGTGAATACTCTTCGGAAATTTTGGGATTTTTCACTCAACTATTACTTCCGACAGCTGCAAGTTTTGTCCAACAAATTGAAGAGTTACAAAAGATCGAACAAGTTCAAAGTTCACTAGGAACATTAAAGAAATGAGAGAGCTCTCGTATTGGGGGTGGGGGATTAAAAAAAAAATTGGGACTATACAAGGTTCAGATGAGGGTAAGAAAGGTATTTGATACTGTACGTTATCAAAAGGATTTAGGATCAATCGTAGCGACTGTAGAGGCTTATTGTGCGTTTTGAGAGCACCTTTAAGCCCTCAAGAATTCAGGCTAGTTCGAACAATGAAGTCTACCTCTTTTCTTACTCGGGCTCCTTGATTGTTTGATGTGCTTCCTTTTAGTACTCGTTACTTGGACAAATTTTTATCTAATCTTTCAGTTCAACTCTACATTAGCTACGAGCTCGATCTGACAGCTCAAATTCGTTGTTAGCCAGGCGAAATATGATCTTTCGTTTCAATATTACTGGGGGATGGCATTCGTTGTGGTGGTTAGAAAAGCCCGTGAAAAATCAAACCAAGCCAAAAAAAATGCATAAACAGAATAAGGGATGGTACCACCATTGCAAAAAGCTTGCCATGGGTCGTTTGGGCTGTCTTGGGCGGATGTGAAGAGCTTGGGCCATCACTCTTTTTTTTTGTTTTTTAGCACTGAATAATGAATGTCATAGCTTTGAATCAAAATATAAACATCTAGGCACACAGTTTATTCAAAAAATATCAATTACTTGGCAGTTCGTCAAACCTCTTCATTTCAAGTTTACGGTTGTTAAATCAACTAATCTGAACATCTTTGACGCGTACTATCTCGGGCTGTAAAAATAGCAAAACTCACCTCAAAGTGTACAACAGTTCCGTTTATTTAACAAGTTTAAAGTTTTTAAAGCACAGAGTTTTTTTCTGACAAGGAATTGATATTTTTCGCAAATTGAGCGGAACACTTGTACGTTCTGACACACGCTGCCCATTAGAATGTTGTTGGTATGGAATACACAAAGACTGAATCAATAATCAAATACATTCCTGAGATTCCGAGTCAGATTTTATTCTTCTTTCGATTAACTTAGCAAGCCACATTTTAAAGCGTCAAAATCTTTCCAAATAATATTTGGGTGTCAGGTTGACTTTTCGCCCTTTAAAGTGAGCAAATGAGTCTTTCAAAGCCAAAATGCAATATTTTTAGGAATCTAACCGTATGGCTCCCCATTTGTGGCTGAGGAATGGGCTTCTAAAATTCCTTGACAAGAAAATGGAAAGAAAAATCAAGCCAGTCCTCTCCTTGATAAATCGCATCTCTATTAATTTCTTTTATGTTAGAAAAAAATAATTTTGTTTCATACGGAATGTTCATACCTTCAGTTCATCCGCTTCAATCGAACCACTCCCATCGGCGTCGTACTGATGCCACAGCTGAAATCAGGTAAACATGTAAGCAAGTGTGCATGGCATGGAGTTGTTGGAATTATCTCACTTTGACTAACTGTTAACCATAGACAGATTTGAGGTTTCTCGCTAGTTTCTTTGTTTTGATTTTTGGGCCAATTTTGGACCCTGTAATCTATCTGACATTTTTGACATTTATCTGACCAGATTATGGTGGAGTCTATGGTCAAGTTAATTAAAATGCACGGGATATTTCAAATGACAAGGGTAACTAGAATTACACAATCGACCAACATCTAACACCCCCCTTTCGACCTTTCGATGATGTTCTTCGAAGTTCCCAAGTGCCATTAATAAAATCATCGGAGTAGCATGGGCACAAATCTCACGCGCTTGAATCTCCTTGGCTGATTTGAAGTTCTGGTTTGAGGTCCGGGGTCGTTGTTGTTTGGGGGGGGTCATCTTTGGTTTGTGGTTTCTGAAGAAATCTCAAAAAACTTCGGTTCTGCCATAATAATCGACCCGACGGGAGCCGAATCCGATAACCACGGCACTTCCCTCTTAAAGTGATCATCCCTGACCGGTCCCACAACTTAGTAAAACATGCTTGAACTTGTTGGACCTTTTGCAAACCTACTGAACTTATTGGATCCCAAATGGGTGAAACATATTCAAGATGTAGCTGGACAATCGACTTGCAAAGAGTTAGCATCGTGATGCTATCTCTGGACTTAAACGTGCAATATATCCAACCATACATTTGAAAAGCTTTACCCACTTTCAAGTGGAAATGCTCATCGAACTTTCCATTATTTTGGAGGACTGCACCAAAATCTTTCATAGATGAGACCTGCTCAATATCTTTACCTCCATTATCTACGAGTGGAGTATTTAAAGGAGTTGACCCGAACGTCATTGAACGGAATTTCATTTCGTCAACTTCATTGACATCAAGAATTTCAAGTACGTAGTTTGGACTTCATGATCTTCTCAAACACCTTCGCAATATTCGAAGTGAGAGAAATCGGTCTATAGTTACTGGGGAGCGACTTATCTCCCCCTTTAAAAATTGGAACAACATGAGCTAACTTTAGTGAAGATGGAAACTTGCCCTAATCCAAGATGCAACGCATCAGGTAGGAGAAAACATGAGCAAGAACCCGAGAGCATCTCATCAGAAACTGAGATGTCACACCATCAGGACCAGGAGAACTTGAAAGCTTCAAGTCCCTGATGGCAGCTAAAGCATCTTGATCTGGAATCATCGAATTGCTCAATTTGACTAAAAACATCAATCTCACCAGACTCGTAATTAGAACAATGAGCTTTTGTTTCTAAACTCAGTGGTGTTGAAAGGACACGAGATAACTAATCTCCTAGCATGTTAGCCATAGCCTCTACATCTAACGGCTTCCCCAGCAACCTCAAAAGGCCCAATAGGGTGTTTCATCTTTCTCTTAGAGTTTGTGTAAGAGAAAAAAGCTTTCTGATTCGACCTGACCTCCTGAACCACCTTACTCTCAGTTTGTAACTGGTCATATTCGATAGAGCCCTTAATCTTACCCTGAACTACGTCCAACTCTTTTTGAAGACTATCCACAACTACTGGATTCGAAGTACTCTTCAGCCTTTTTACTAGTTTGCAACTGTTTTTGAACAGTCTTCCTATATTTTGGAATTTTTGTCCGTGTCCCACCCTTCGGAACACATTCAGAAATTGCTAGACTGGAGCAAAGTTCCTCAAAAACTGAAGCTAATTTAGTAATCGTTGCGTCTATGCAAGATTCCTGTTTCAGAATTGAAACCAGGTCTAGCTAGTTCTTCTAATCTTTCTATAATCAATGGCCAATCTTTATCTTTGAACTTGAACTTGGCCAGGTCGACCTTTTTGGCCGGTTTTACTCTCGAGCACGCCGGCTTTTGAATTATGGTCGACTCAATCTCAAGAGCATAATGATCTGAAAGATTACTAGGTATCACATGGACATACTGGATCAGATCAGGGTCAAATCCAAAATATTATCTGCTCAGGTGGCTACTCCAACATGGTTGGAGAAATTGCGCAACATCGCAAATTCTTCCAGTTTTTCTAACAACTGAAATATCGAGTTCGAAAACGGAATATACCCATCGGGACTAGCCTCCCACTCTATAACGCTAGCCGGAAATTTAAAGTCCCCTACAAAGAAAACTTTCGCGCAAACTGCCGGATCCAATTTATTTCCAGTGACAGACCCCTGGCCGAAGCCAGGTTTCTGTTATAGAGATGAATGCAATCTCACTCTCAACGGCTAGTTCTTCTAAGATCTTAACTTTTGTGTTGTCTTTTTTAGAAATCATACAATGCACGTTCAAATATAGCCCCTTTACGGGCCTCTCTTTTGACGAATCTAGTTCGCAAGATCTTGAACCATTCTGTCCAACCGTAAAAAATCCCGCTTATCAACAAAGCTACGTTCTACTGGAGGCAAAGCATGATGAGCTAATGGGGAAGGTTGTGTTTGAGGAATGGGTTGGGCAACTACATTTGAATAGAAACGTATTTTGGGAATAGGGGTGGATTGGGAATTTGAAGGAGGAGGGAATGGGGAGAGAGGGTGGGTGGTAAGAGGAGAGGGAGGGAGGCAGCTAAATGGGTTAAGGAAGGGAGGTGAGGTGGGATTAGGTTTAAGAATAGGGTCAGCTCTAAAACTAGGAGACTGAGCTAGTCTGTACCTTTGTTTCCTTTGCCTCCCTTCTACGTGGACGGAGTTGCACCGTACATTAAAGCACGTCTTAAGTCTCATGGACTGACAGCACATGTAAGGGTGGAAAAAAGGACAATCTACCTTTGAACATCCCTTCTTCCTATTTTACTTCCCAAGACCGAACTTGAGAAGTTTATTGAAGTTTGATAAAGTTAATGCTTTGAGAACAATTCAATTCAATGAATATTATCTTAGGACTACCTTTGAAGGAGAGCACACGCAAAAACTACAGACGGTGTTAGCATGCTTTACAAGAACCAACCTGCATCGATTTGTTCATGCTTTGTAATTTCACTCTTACTTACATAGACGTATGTAAAATAGACCCACAGTACCAGTGAATTCGCTCAAAAGATTGCCAATGCATTTTCCTAAATTTAACCCATCATTATAATACTTGCACCAGTATTAATGGGCTTTCGTAATGCACGCATACAAAGACACAAATTTAAATGCCAAAACAACAATTTGCCTAGAAACTTACAGTAATCATGAGCCATCGCCTGAGTTTTCTACCTTCTCTCCTGTCCAACTATCGCTAGTCTTGAGGGTGTTTCAAAAGAAACGAACTACCTCTTCTATCTCGTACCTATGACTTTTGATCGAAGAGTCATTAAGGAGATATCTTGAGCATCAAAGTCAACTGCATAAATGTATTGGTCCTTTTTGCATCTCTTAGAACATATCATACCGTCTGTAAGCCTCTAGAAACAAATATATCGTTTATTGTTCCGTTTCTTTAGAAGCACCATCTAATATCTTCACTTCGAGAACTGTCAGCATAGTCTCAAGTGCATAAGGCTTTTCGTACTCCAAACCAGAAACCCCGGGTTGGCCTTAATGTCATTTGACATGAAAAAGGCGGTTCCTCGGGGCTTACGAATCCCTTTCAGCTCATTTCATAGTCATCAGTATAAAGTCAGAAGCAGAGCTAAGTCGTTTGTGGGACAAGAGTGTCGGCCGACTTACTAAACACACCGTGCGTACCTCTATGCCCTAACCTGAGCACAATAGAACAATGTATGGTATTACTGGAGGTTATTTGTCTGGTCTTCAGTAGCAAGATGATTGCCCGTAATCATTTTTTTCAGCGTCTGTTACCATAGCTCCATAGCTCTCGTTATCATTTCTCGAGATAAATATTGGCTATATTTGGTTCTTCCCCTGACAAAAACTTTTCCTCCATGCATGGAAAATACTAGTAATTCGACTTTGAAAGTGTTAAGTTCTCACCTTCATGAATTCCACACTCGAATCCAGCGGATTGTCAAAGCGGAAGAGCAACAAGAAGTTTTCTTCCATTGGGAGCAATTGAGCAAGCTGAAATAGAGATGACGTTCATCAAAAGGCACATAATATTCATTTGTAGGTGGAAAGCCCAACGAATACGAACTTCACGAATTTCAATTTTTCCGTCTTGGTTGTCATCATAGGCTTCGAGAAAACACTCTCTAAGCTCCAGCAACATGACATCCGATACAACCTGAAAAAAATCAGACACGAATGATTTCACGCTTTCAAATGAAATAATGTTCATCTTTCTTTTCACCAAATAAATCGATTTATTGCAAGTTCCTCAAGGTAAAAGGTGAAAAATAAGTGCAATTTTCGCATAGTAACCTCCACAGAACTCCAATAATTTGGAGGACCTTCGTATTCCGAAGATGTGGCACCGACATAAAATCCAATGAGAAAACCATCAAGCAAGAGCCAGTTACAAAATCGTCTAGATGTGTTGATCAATTGCAAATACGGAATCTGAATAAAGCAATGACGAAGTTACGAATATGGTTTGATTCTATGTGAAGGTGTTCAGGCTTTAGTGTTAGAAAATAGCTGGAGTTTGGCACCATTCGTTGCTTGCTCAGGCAGATATTGGTTTTTGGATTAGATTAAAATAGCGAGAAAAAATCCAAAGCTTATTACATATTATTATGACATAGCGCATATTGACATAGCTGGTTTAGTCATTAAACAATTTATCAAGTTTAACTCCCCTTTTTTATTTGGGAAAGTCAGCAAAAAATGGAGTTGCAGTTGAGCTAGCAATACCTGCCATCATAGACTTGATCCAGCGAAAAAAACAAAATCAAACAGTGAATAAAAGCGCCCTAAACAGTAGCAATAGACTCTCGAAAAGATTTAATTGCATGCTATAACATCCGTATCAATTAAAAAGTGTTCTGATGTCCATAGCAAAGGAGAAGTTGTAATTATTTTGTCAGTAAAATGAAGAAACTCAATGGATAGGCCAGTAAATGTAGTTGTTTGACTAGAATTTTTCATAAAACGCAACGAACTGGATTGAAAATGACCTTATTCCCATGGTAGCAACTTTTTTAGTATTTTAGTCCCTTCAGTTTATTTTTCCCAACGTTTTTCGCACTTTTCTCAATTTTTTTCGCATTTTCCCGACTTATTCGCATTTTTTCGTCCTTTTCTTATTTTTCCAATTCTTTTGCGCATTTTTCGAACTTTAAGAAATGATTTTTGCAAACATGGCAACTTTTCATTCGAGGTCTAGTTATTATACTGAAAGTTAACTACAACTACTGCTGGTTTTTATTAAGAAGGGAGATTTTGTTCAAAGTAGCATTATGGGCCCCCTTGATATTATAGTCAGGATTATCTCTGAGCCACATGATGATGATTTAAAAATCATACAACATGGAATGTCTTGGTTGAAAGGTCAATTCAATGGTCAATCCAATTTAATGAAAATAATATAGAATTGATTTGCCTTCAATTGAGGACGTTTCCGTTTCTTACTTTATTGCTTTAATTCGAAAAATGGTTCCGAGGTTCCCATGAACAAGAGCAGGCCGATTTGGCGGGAAGCCCGTTCACAGTCCATATTTCTAGAAGTTTGTGCCACAGATCAAGATGCCTCAGTGACCATCAGGAACTTGAACCTTTTGAGTTCTCCTGGCTCTGGTGGTATGACATCTCAATTTCTGACGAGATCTTCATGCATTATAGCTTCAATTTGCTGATATCTAAACATTGTATTTTTAATTAGACAAGCCTTCCCCTTTTTCAAGGTAGTTAATGTTATTTAAACAAACAAAAATTTTGAAAGGTTTCGGTTATTCCAATATTTTCTTACCGCAAGGTAAAAAAGATGGTTATCATTGAAGAAGTAAGATAGAAGAGGAAAAATCTAGTTCGCTGTGGTTCTTTAATGCAACTAAATCGGTAACGAGAGGACACTTCAACTCCAGTCAATTGAAAAATCAGATACCATACCCTTAAAGCCTTTCGGCTGTCACCTATCAGTTCTGAAAACAAGTCCGCCTGGCTGGCTCCTATCACACTCTGTAGTTCATGTTTCCTCTACATATGTTGAAATGTCCCGTTTGGGCATTCTTAGATGGGATTAGTTTAGCCGTTGCTCGTTTTTTGCTTTTCTAGCACTACCATGTTGTGTACATGCCAATAACTGAAGTTTGAAGAGGTTTAAATCCTAATAAGTACACTAATAACCAAGACAATAATTAAAGCTAGAGCATCTATGATTAAAGCAAATACAGTGGGCACGTGGAAGGTTGAGGGCATGTAACGGTTCAAAAGTTCTTGTTCAGAATGTGTTGGCGTCTCTTTTTGGCGGGAAATCAGCGATTGGTGGGACATACAAAATTTGTTAATCTCGCACCATCTGTTGAATCTTAGTTACATATTGAATATCGCCTGTTGAATGACGAGGATTTCCAAGCCTCTTTAGATTTGGACTCTTCATCTTGGGCTCCCTTGTCGGGGAAATCCGGTCGCTCTACATCACAGGCTCTTTGAAGCAGGACCAGCTTGTGGACGGGCCTGTGATTTTCTGACACCGAGGTTTTTTTAATGTTACTTCCATCTCTGTCACCGACATAAATTCGGGCACTCCTAACAATATCTGTTTGGTCTGGGTACACTTCTTGAACTCTAGACAATCTCCAGAGATTTCGGGGCTGGTTCTGATCTTTCAGGATGACGATATACCCCACTCGCAAATTCGCTCTTCCCTGAATTCATTTCTGACGGGGCTGTAAGGAATCGAAGAACTCCCTACGGAATTGGGACCGAAACTGTTCCAAGAGATACTGTGTGCATCGCCAATGTCGCCTTGCATACAAATCGGTTCTTTCAAATTGTCTTGGGGATGGTAATATCACCTGTGTTTTCTGGTCAAGGAGCATCGACTCCAACGTATGTCACATGTAAGATACATACTTTTAGACCACTACTTAGTTACGGTGTAATAGATGACATCATGATTTTTAATTAATTGCTAAGTAAGTAAGTTCCCTATCTACATTGAATAGGTTTTTGAAAATTTCAATTTTTATACTGTTTTTAGGTTTATAAGTTGATTATGTGTGCTAGAATACTATAACACAATAACATCAATGTTGTTCTCTGTGGCTGTCTGAGGTAGAAAAGTGCCAAGACGGGTTTGGGTATTTCCGTCAAAACTTTAAAGGGTATTTTTACCATTGTGTAAGAGAAGGGGGGACATCCTTCAGCCTGTCTTCTGGACGGTTCCGAGCCCTGCTGATTATACTGCTGGTGAGAACAATCCTTAGTTTTAAACAAAAGCCAGAATAGTTGAAACACTCAAGAGCATTGGAACTTCATTGGAAAGCATAAATGTCTAATCTTGTTGGAATAGGTCCTGAGGCCTTTATTGGTATCTTTCGGTGAACGTCAACTTGGCTGACAGCAGAAGAAAACCCTTGTCCAAGTGACTGAGAAACACACAGAGCTCATAATCTTTACCACCGCAAACGAACCAAATTGTCTTGAAGGTCCTTCGATCTACTAATCAGTAATCACATCTTTGCCGGGACAATAATATTCACCCTCTACATGGACTGATCTGGTCAACTTGCTTTTGATAGATTCATTAGATCAACACAAGTCATGTACTTTGGGATATAGCACGAACTTGTAGAAATATAGACTGTGAACGAGCTGCCCGCCAAATCGGCCCGCTCTTGGTCATGGAAACTCTGAACCACTTTTCGAAGTAAAGCAATAAAATATGAAACGTAGATATCTTCAATTGAAGGCAAATCATATTCATATTTTCTAACTGTAAAGGGGTTCATTTCAAAATCTTGTTAAAAGCTTAAATAGCTGACCAAAAGCAGGCAGTAAAGTTGAACTTTATGTTGTGTTTAGTACATAACTTTGGACATTTATCCTGAGTTCCCTAAGCATTGTTTTGAGCTTTAACTCGGCCAGGTTCATGTATTTAACAATGTCTTGTGATCGTATGAAGTGCGTATTTAGAATAAACTGAACGGTTTAGGAGATAAGAATTTTTTGCTTCCGTTCGTAGTCCACATCTCTAGAAGTCCGTGGATATAGCTTAGACAATATACAAATCCGCTGAAATTGTGGATTTGGTTTTCAATGAAGGTTGGGTGGATCCTCCGGAAAATGATGCCAGCCTCTTGGACCTCTTTGGGCTTAGGAATACTGAACAAGTGAAGATGCGTACGTGGGGCATTCATTGGACGGTGTTTTTACTGGTGTGTTGTCTGGATGGCCACAGTAGTGATCATCCATCTGCCCATTTGTCTAAATGCCCAGCGATGGCCAACTTTTATTTGCGACCCATGCGCGAAAAATGCGCGAAACCATTCCTCCCTTGGGCAATGATCTAACTCCCTGAATTAATCCATGGCCTCCTTTCAACAAATTAAACCCAATTCATTTTGGTGGGTGTTGAAAGATATTGAATTTGGGAGGTGATTACTGACACAGACGTGGCCAGAGAGGGCCTCAAGTCTACAAAATGACGTGGGGCCAAACTCACAGGAAGTGAATGTTGTTTGGGCCTGTTGGATTTTGTGGACAGCTCTGTTTGTCTTGGATGCTCTCCTTGTATGAAGCTTACAAAATGAGGCTTGAAGAAAATTGATATGGTTACCTTTAGCGAGTTTGCCTTTTCGTACTAACTAGTCCGAAGGGAATAGCGAGGACTTTTTTCGGGAGCTATAGACTTGCTCAAGTTTCTCTTCAAACGTGAGAGCATGCAAAGGCAAATATCTTACCTATGGTACTTTGTATGAAGTTAACTAAAGTTCGGATTTCAGAAACACGTTAAATACCATTGAATAAGCAGTTTCTCTTAGTGACATCCATGATGGATGCCTGGTGTTAATCATTTTTAGTGCTGTACTTTAAAAGCTCAGTGGTAACGTCAGAATCTTTTCTTATGTTGATGATACAAAACTAGTGTGTGGTAGGACAAGGACGCCTTTAACAGGAGGATTGGACATGGCAATTGGCGAAGCTTGGCCACTTTGTAATAATAATATTTCAGCTCCCCAAAAGTCATCACGGATACTGCCATACATCGTGAAAAAGCGATTTAAAAGAAAACCAATCGTGGTTTTCTGACAAAATGTTGAGTTATCGTACTTTAAATGAAAATATTGAAAGTTTCCTGTTTATGTGGCAAAAAGTCTATAGTTTTAAGAATAGGCAATTATGAAAACATTAAAAGATGTGCAGTTTGGTCTCAAATGCCAGTATCTTACCACCTGTTTCTATTTATTACTTTGTCAAAGTGCTGTGACAAAAAGAAAAATCGGTCTAGCTCCGCTGATGTCCACTCCTTTAGTTAAAGGTCTCTCTGGGTAGGAATAACAAAGTTACCATTACTCCGGTAGAGGAGTTGTTGAGAGCGAAATGGACTACAACAAAATGAAATTCCGGTTTGGTTTGCAAAAAATCGAACAAACAGCTCTAGAGATCCTTTAATACAACCATCACAAAACTGAGAGTCAGGTATTGAGAGAGATTATCAAAGAAGTTGGGAATGTTGGGATGCAGTATTCAGAGAAGGTACGAAAGGCATCTGATACTGTACGTCAACCAAAATATGCTTGAGCTTTGTCTCAACCCAGGTTGAAGGGTCGATTGTAACGATCGCAGATGCAGTAGAAACGAAATTACAACACTTCGTACCATTTTTCGAAAAAGGAATTGTGACCTCATTACATTTGAAATGATGTAATTGTAACGACTTAAGAAACCCAAAATATCTTGAAAAATTGTAATACTGTTTTTCCATCATGATTGTTTGTGGCATTGTTGCAAAATATCAAGAATCATTAGTCGAGATGAGAAAAATATCTTAGTTTTAGATGAGAAAAACCTAAGTAATATTTACTCCCGGAAAAGGTAAACCATTTTAAAACTAAAACTCTGCACGTATTTTCAAAGAGGCTAAATATTTGGAAAATACTTTTTGGAAACATTTAATTGAATGCTACCAAAGATCATCATTTTTGAAACGTTTTCAAACAGCTTTAGAAAAAAAACGTATTGAAACATTGCGTTAAATTTTAGAAACCTGGGAAATAAATAAAACCGAAGCCAACAGAAAGATCAGTTTTCTGAGGGTTAATTTTTCCAAAAAGGGAAAGCTATGTTACAACATACACCAATTCATGATAACTTAACTACGAATGACAACTATCTACCGTATGAGCGGTAAGTTTGGGTTCCAACTAGAAAGCTCAATGGAGAGTTGATAAATTTGTGAATGTGGTAGCCAAATTTTGGTCGACATATATGTTGATATATGTATAGTGACAAAATGAAATTTAAAAGCTAACAGAAAGGTAACTGGAATCCCATCACCAAAGCTGGCAAAGAGCTTTGGAGTAGCATCGTCAAACTCCATGTTGCTGGGAAGTCAAATTCCGAGATTGATAGGCTCTTCCTGGACAGTAAAATGACTTTACACTTCATCTACAATCATGACCGTCGGTTCAAAGAGAGAAAGGCCAAGAAAAGGTCGGCCACTCACCAAGAGGATCCCACAAGCCATCAAAAGGATCAGAGAGAAGGCGAGGCGAAATCCAACCAGGTCAATCAGGGATGTGGCCAAGGAGGAAGGCCGGCCTTTAACACCATGAGAAGGATTGTCCACAATGATCTTGGGCTCATGGTCTACTAGAAATGCAAACGCCACCTGATGAGCGAGGCCTCCATGAACAAAAGGTTGGCCAGATGTGGAGGTTTGTTGAAGCTGTTGCGAGCTAACATGACCGGTCTAATATTTTAGACCGATGAGAAAGTATCCACGTTGGAACCCTACTTTACTAACCAAACTGACCATGTCCTGGCCTGCAACTTCACAATCACCCTTCTCCAGCACAGATCTGCCTCTTGGTGTGGGCCGGCGGGATGTCCAAACTCTAGAAGTATCCCTCGATCTTCGTCGACATAGGAGTTATGATCGACAGTTGGCATCACAAGTCGATGCTGGAGGCCAAGGTCGTTCCATGCCTATGGAAGATTTACCCTTACACTTCTTACGTTTTCCAGCAAGATTAAGCTTAGGCTCACACAACTAACTAATTCAAGACTTCTGCAAGAATATTTTTACCAGCTTCTGAAGCAAGGAAATGTGGCCCCCCAGGAGCCTGACCTCAATCCAATGGACTTTTTTATTTGGTCCATTTTTGAGGGCAGAACTTGTAAGAAACCTCACGTCGGTATTAAGACCCTGGAGCACACCCTGGTCAAGAAGTGGGACGTCATTAAGGAGGATACCGTGCATGCCGTTGGTGCGTCCATCACCCTTTGTCTCAAGAATATCATCGCCAACAAAGGCCCTCCTCTATGAACGTGCCAAATCAAAAATATTGTTCTCAAACCAGCAAATATTTTATGCTCTGTTGGAATCCATTTTAATCGCTCATGCGGTAACGTACTATAAAACATGGTTAAAATATGTATTTATTTTGATCTTTTAGATATGTCTTTCACCTCCCAAGTTTCAAATTTAAAATAGCCATCTTTTATTAGGTATTTGGATTGACTTGGCAAACATCTTGGCAAATAAACAGAGCCAAGAATGAGAATTATGAATTGCTAGGTAAATAAGCACAGCATAAAGATCGTAATATTGTAGGAATTAAGACAGTACACAGTATTGTAGAAAGGGCAAATTTTCGGGACCAAAAGGAACAAAACAATCTTGACTCCTGGAAGCATTTAAATGCAGCAAATGTGGAACAATTCTGTAATGCTCACAAGTATAACATGTTGACAGGAACACTTTTGCCAAAGTAATTGTAACTAATCCGCTCTTTTTATCGGGGAACGACTAACGCTCTGCTTAATGTACGTTTTGAGAGTACCTTCAAACCCTTGAGAATCCAAGCTAGTTCGAACAATGAAATCTACGTATTTCCTTCCCTCTAATAAGCCTTGGGAATTCGATGCATTGATTTGTTGGCAGGTCTTAAGTTAGACTTGGACAAGTTTTTTGGCCTAAATCCTTGAGCAACCTTCTATTTAAGGGCCAGCCAGATGTGCCACCTCTAATTCATTAGGGGATCATATATCATTAGAATGAAAAGATCAATATGAATAACAAAACTTTCATTTTGCGTTGCTGAGGTTCGCATTCTCAGTGACGACAGGGAAAACAAATTGATGTTTTTTGTAATTGGAAGTCATTTTGGGATGTTTTTTTGTTTTAGCCATTTAATTTCTTTACCTCTGGGCCACAGTCCGTCTGATTGACCGAGGACACAAACTCTCTGAGAAAGCTGTCTAGTTCAGTCCCTTCAATGAATCCATTACCTGAAATAAGGGGTTACATTATACTCCAGCTCGACTCCGTTGACTTGATAAATGTGCTAAAAGCAAAGCTTACCATCATCATCGTAATGATCCCACACTTCCATGAACTGAGCTGCTGTGAGTTGTTTTAGCTCGCGTGATTCCAAGTCTCTGAATTGGCGCATAAAATTGCACGAATCCAAGGTTCCCGATTTTCCACACTCTTTTGCGCTTCCCTCACCCTTCATTTGGACTTTGAGATGTTTCGGCGGTTAAATGAAGGGAATCTAAAAAGAGCGTTGAAAGTTTTTATAATTGAGAGCACTTGATATGAACAAATTTCAGCACTTTAGTTCAGATGAGAAATAATTAGGCCTTTTGTGTTTTAGCTGAACTTTACCCCTTTTCGTCGGCGAAGTGGGTGATCATTAAAGACCGCTCAAATATTCAATATTTGTTTTATGTCGTGAAACAAGTGTACTTGCATATTAACCATATTTCATATTCTTTTTGCATAGTTTGAATTTGGGCAAAGCTTTCAAAACAATTCTCCGTATTTGTGAGACAATTTGAGACATTGTAGCAGAGTGGCTGAAAATGCACCGCAATAAACAAGGCAAAAACCCTCTGCCCAA
>NC_081447.1:8397112-8428818 GCF_007210705.1 Tigriopus californicus | reverse complement strand
GTGGCTGAAAATGCACCGCAATAAACAAGGCAAAAACCCTCTGCCCAAAAGCCGCGGTTTCAATTCCCTCTGTCGGAAGCTTCGTTTGCCAGCAGAATCAAGGGATTGTGACCATACTGGGCTGTTGGCAATTTGCCAGTTTGGTTGCCAACATACATGTCCCTTGAGCTTAACGGAGGGTGCAATCAAATAATAATAATCCAATGGAATTTGGTTGTGCATGAGTGAATCAAAAGCGCTCTGTTTCGGTTACCTGCCATTTGCATTTTTTAAATTGCTGTTGCTTTCAAAACTGTTCTTACAGCCCGTAGTCATTACTTTGCGCTGACTTGTCATTAATTTGTCTTTTAATTTTTTTTTTGTTTTTTTGGTGCGGACTTCCTTACCGCTACCGGGATTTGAATCCCAGCAGTTGAAGACGAGAAGATTATTTATTATACTTGACTTTTATTTATATATATTATTTGATCGACCAACGAATTGGAGTTGGCTGATCTGGCTAATCCTTGAATATAAGGTTGATCCGGAATTTTAGTCAAAAACTTGTCCAAGTCTGACTTAAATCTTGCTACTGGATCAACCCCTACATAAACCCTACGAATATTTGAGGGCAGCAAATTGAACAATGAAGGAGCCCGAGAAAGAAGAGAGTTGGACTTCATTGTTTTAACTAGCCTGGATTCTCGAGGGCTTGAAGGTGCTCTCAAAACGCACATTAAGCCTCTACGGTCACTACAATTGACCCTAAATCCTGGGTTGGGACAAAGCTCATGAATGCTTTTGAAAACGTACAATATCAGATACCTTTCGTACCTTCTCTGAGTACTGTACAATCCCAACCTTTCTAACCTCTCCCAATACGAGAGCTCTCTCATATCTTCAATGTTCCTAGTAAAACATCTTTGGACCTGCTCGAGCTTTTGCAAACCTGCTGAACTAATTGGAGCCCAAATGGGAGAGGCATATTCAAGATGCGGCTGAACAATCGACTTGTACAGAGTTAGCATCGTGACACTATCTCTGGACTTAAACGTGCGATATATCCAACCACATGTTTGAAAAGCCTTACCAACTTTGAACTGGATATGCTCATCGAACTTTCCATTATCTTGGAGGACTACACCTAAATCCTTCATGGATGAGACCTGCTCAATGTCCTTACCTTCATCATCTAATAGTGGAGTGTCTAATGGCGTCGACCCAAAGGTCATTGAACGGAATTTCATTCCATTCAAGGCCATGTTACTCGCAGCAACCCAGGAATAAATTTCGTCTAGGACCTTTGCCAGACAACCAGAATCCTGACCATTCCTACCAACTACCAATTTTGTATCATCAGCATAAGAAGAGATACTGACATTACTACTACCAAGCTTCTGAAGCGGAGCAATGAAGATGATGAAAAGGAGAGGACCCAAAATGGAGCCCTGAGGGACACCCGACTTGACATCATGTATGTCACTAAGGGATCCCTCAACCTTAACTAATTGTTTCCTACCACAAATGAAACTTCTTAGCCAATTGAGAACCTTGCCTTGGATCCCAATCTCATGGAGCCTGTTAACTAAAAGGCCATGATCTACCTTGTCAAAGGCCTTGGCAAAGTCGAGATAAACTACATCGACTGATTCATGGCTCTCCAGTCCCTCAATAACCTGCTCTATATGCTCAATCAGTTGGGTAACCGTGCTAAAATGTGCTCGGAACCCATGCTGGCTAGGAGGAAGGACTTCATGTATATCAAGAAATTCAACAAGTTTGAACTTCATGATCTTCTCAAACACCTTCGCAATATTCGAAGTGAGAGAAATCGGCCTGTAGTTACTGGGGAGTGACTTATCTCCCCCTTTGAAAATTGGAACAACATGAGCTACCTTCAGAGAAGAGGGGAACTTGCCCTGGTCCAAGATGTAACGCATCAAGTACGAGAAAACAGGAGCAAGAACCTGTGAGCATCTCATCAGAAACTGAGATGTCACTCCATCAGGGCCAGGGGAGCTCGAGAGTCTCAAGTCCCTGATGGCCTCTAAAGCATCCTGATCTGTGACTACAAGATCATCTAAATGCTCAGCTTGACAAGCCTTGCCAGTCCCAACAAACTCATCAATAGAGCAATGGACTGTTGCTCCTAAACTCAGTGGAGTTGAAAACACACTAGAGAACTGATCTCCAAGTATGTTGGCCATAGTCCCTACATTGTCTATGGCTTCCCCATCGACCTCAAAAGGCCCTACAGGGTGTTTGATCTTTCTCTTAGAGTTTGCATAAGAGAAAAACGCCTTCGGATTCGACCTCACCTCTTGAACAACTCTACTTTCCTTGTTCAACTGATCTGTCTCAATGGAGGCCTTAATTCTACCTTGGATTAAATCCAACTTTCTTTGAAGGCTAGCCACAACTACTGGATTCAAAGTGCTCTGGAGCCTTTTTGCTAGTTTGCAACTCTTTTTGAACAAATTCTTCCTATACTTCGGAATTTTAGAATGTGCCCCGCCCTGTGAAACACATTCAGAGATTGCTAGACTGGAACAGACGTCCTCAAAAACTAGAATCATTTTGTCTAAGGCTACATCTATGGACGATTCCTTTTTCAGCATTGAAATAAGATCAAGCTCCCCTAACCTTTCTATAATCAACGGCCAATGTTCATCTTTGAATTTGAACTTAGCCAGACCGACCTTTTTGGCCGGTCTTACTCTAGAGCACGCCGGCTTTTGAGTAATGGTCGACCCTATCTCGAGAACATGATGATCTGACAGATTACTAGGTGTCACATGGACATACTGGATCAGATCAGGGTCATTGGAAAAAAACAAGTCAAGAACGCTATTCGCTCTGGTGGCTACACCAACATGCTGAGAGAGATTGCGCAAGATCGCAAATTCCTCCAGCTTTTCGAACGACTGAGACGTCGATTTCGAAATGGGAATATACCCATCTGGACTAGCCTCCCACTCTACAACGCTAGCCGGAAAATTGAAGTCCCCTACAAAGAAAACCTTTGAGCAAACTGACTGGTCCAACTCATTTCCTATGAATTTGAGAGCTGACAAGAACGAGCTTACTGAACAAGAGGGGGGCCTATATATTGTCGCAATGGACACATCAAGACCTTGAAGATGACAAACTAAGACCTCTACTTCTCCATTAGACATTTTTACATGACTAGTGTGCAGGTCATTTCTAACATATAGACATACGCCCCCATGCGGAAAAATGGGATTGTCAGGGCGTACTCTATCACATCGAACTAAATTGAAACCAACCATGGCCAGCTCTTCATCTAAGACCCCTGGTCGAAGCCAGGTTTCTGTCATGGAAATGAACGAGACCTGCCTATCTAAAGCTAGTTCCTCAAGAACCTTGATCTTTGTGCTGTCTTTTTTGGAAATAAGACAATGCACATTCAAATAAAGCCCTTTTATGGGCAGATAGCCCTTCGATGGACTAGAGCTATCAAATCTTTGACTAGGCTCTCTAACCTTAAAAAATCCTGTTTTTGGACAAAACTAACCTTAGGTGGAGGATAAGAGAACCTTTGAGGAGAGGGTAAAAGGGGAGGAGAAGAGGGAGAAGGAACTCTGGCCGCCACCTGAGCATACGATCTAAAAGATGCGTGGGGCTCATGGCGACCAGAGGGGGGCTTAGGGCTACAAAGTTTGGGCAGAAGAGAGGTTAAAGGAATTGAGGGTGAGGTTGTAGGAGAGGGAGGGGAACAAGGGGAGGGAAATAGGGAAGGAGAGAGGAAAGGGGTGGGGTAAGTCTGTTGAGAGACTTGACAATGAGGTTGAGACAACTGCTGTCTCTTCCTCCTAGTGCCCCTGAGATGGGCCTTTGTGCATTTGAAATTGAGGCATACCTTGTGCCTCAAAGATCTCATGCACATAAATGGGTGGAAAAAGCTACACCCCTGCTTGGAACAGCCCTTCTCATTGAATTTGAGAAGGCCAAACTCTCTAAGTTTGGGACACCATTCTGGGTAAGCCAGTTTACACCCTTTGCCTGCCTTTTTGCATTTCTATCGTTTATGGACATCGCAAATTTCGAGAGCATTCTCTACTATGCTCTCTTTGACCTCTTTGACTACAAGGGGCGTTTGAATCAAATCAAGAGTGTCAGTGCCTGTGTCCATTTTGCCTACACTTGACTGGTTCATCCCACAGTCAAGTAGTGGCTGGGTGTGACCAACCCAAGCTATTAAAGCTTCCATAATGAAAGGCTTATTGATTGAGGACGGAGTTTTCCCATCCAAAACCAGCTCAAGACAGTTCCTAGCCCCTTCAGAAAGTCCCTTCAACAAAGCTTCCATGGTTATTGGAAGCAAGGCTATTTGAGGGATCCTAATTGAAAAAAAACTGGAAACCTGAACAAAGAATATAAAGAAATATTCTGGAATCTTCCTTCAGTTTCGAGAGAAAAACCGTTAGAAATGAGCGAGAGGAAAATAAAAGATGAAATAAGTAAAAGAAGAAGAAGACAGAGCCAAGAGAGTCAAAGGGAGAAACCAGCGCGTGTGAATGAGAACCAGCTGTGGAGCAAGTAAACAACACACGTGCTAGTTGGAAACCAAGGAGGAACGTACTCCCTGGGGACAGACAGAAAGAAGAGAATAGGTGATTTCGCTAGGTTGGGGCTACCAACAGAGGACAAGAGAGAGATAAGAGTCGGTCGACAACGATGACCTACTTACTCTTGACTGACCAGCTAGCTAGCCTCAGCCAACATACACCAACTCGACTACAGGAACAAGCTAACATCAATGGAATGGAATCGAACAAAAGAAGGTTCTAGAACCCAATTTTGTATTGAAAATAGGAAACTAAACTGATTGTAAACAACTAGAAGAATCAACTACATTTACAAGTACATGAAATGAACAAACCAAACAATAAAAACAAAATGATCTACTCCTTAAGCCAAAATTACATGAAATAACCTAGAATTGGGATAAAAAATATTGATAGACGAAAAAAGTGAAATACGACATAAACATAAAAGATATAAGACTAAACTACTAGAGATAGGAAGAAATGAAAGCTAAAGAACAAAAGTGTCTTACCTTAAGCAGCCACGCGACCACTTACACAACACAACACACTCAGACCGGCCGTTTGAAAGGATCAGGAACAACAAAATGTTGCGACTGCTCTCAACAAAAGACGGGACCGAACTGAAAGACTGAATTTAAAACTTTTTCTTGATTTTGATCCCAAATCTTCGTTTCAGAGCAGATCTTTTTGTATATTTTGATTAGGCGTATGAGTTTCTTAGGTTTTAGCGCATATTTTGACCAGCTTTTATGCACATTTTATTTCATAAAATGGCCATTTTTTTCTGCATATTTTGGCCGTCTCTAGTGATCATTTATAAGACTTCTGAACAATGTTGAATGACACTAGAACAAGCAATTACTTGTGTTTTACCTTCATTCTTAAGATTATCTGAGATGACCACACATCAAAGTGCCCACAAACTTTGGGCTTCATTTGTTTGGCTGCCAAGCCTTTCCCTACGTTTTCCCCCCATCATTAAAAAGGCAACATAGTGCTCAAGGTTACTGAATCTTGTTTTTGTTTTCCATCTCCCAAACCTACATACACATGTGTACATAAACATTGTTTGAGAAAGTTGCTCAGCTTTTCTCCACAATTGTCAAACAACAAAAATCCAGCCCGCTGGCACTCTCTATCGTTCTGTTAATCTTTGGTCCGACCAGAATCTTCCAGGCTTCTGCTGGATGGATAAGGAACATCTCTTACTGTACTGCAAGTACAAAAGAAAAAGAAAGCGTTATCTAAATTGAAGCTACCGTCGACAGATATTAAGCGGTAGGATAGCATAAAGGTGTGGATAACATCAATGCCCTCCCTTTGTGAGTTGATGTAGCGGAAACATTTTACATCGACGAATATGGTTCGGGGGAAATCGATCGGATGTTACTTTCTCATCTGTTTTCAGAAACATTGGCAAAATTGGTGACACATCTGTTCTTTTTAAGTCTGCTCTAAATAAGCATGACAAAGTACAATGTTCTCTTCTTTAACGGAGTTACGTACATTATCATGGACGAACGAAGAAACTTGTTAAACCATTTGCTTTCAAAATTACCAATTTGTTGAATAAGATTCTACAACTCTTAGCTTCAATTATGTTACAGGGTAAGCGTCCAACCATTGTCTGTAAAGGAACAGTTGTCTCTTTAGTCTTGATGGTCATCACAAAGATGGACACGTTCGTTTCCAGCCAAAATCAAGGTTCTTGTTCAACGATCCATTTGACTGTTCTTTGTGAAGCCTCATCCAAGCTAACTTACACATTGCCTCGTGTCTTACAACCGGCTGCACTTTGGACAATGACTTATTGACGGTGGCTGGTTGGAGGCCCATGATTGTATGTACATTGCCCTGTGTCCTTGAATAGGATCGTCAAGATAACGTTGCTCAATGCGCCCCACGTACCATGAGCTAGACATCATTTCCAGCCTTTTTGGTCCAGAACTTTTGTCCACATCAGTCAAGGCTAAAGTATATTTTCTTTTTTTCTAAAACACTGACAATGTGTTAGAACCTTCAGTAATATTCGATATGTTTCATTTATAGCCACTGTACGGGATGACAAATCAACGGCGTGACTCACCCATGCGTACTAAAATATTTTCGGCACATACCTCTAAGACGATGAGCAGACCCGGATGATGAACATCATTCATCATTTACACATGATGAAACAGAACCTCACAATGTGCGGGACGTTCGACCTCGTTCTTGGATCACAAAAAATGCTGGGATAGTGTTATGGCCACTTCTTTGTTAAAGCATTCGCTTAAATCAAAGATTCTAGTTTAAATATATAGTAAATAATGTTACTTATTTTGGAACTTCTTAGTCGGTCATTAACCATTTTATGCTTCAATATATTCAATATGCAGACAACCTGGTTCTCTTGGCTGATTCAAATGTGGTATTGTAAAATGCTACCCATGCGCTTCAAGGTTACCTCAATCCGGTCAATACCATCAATATGAAGGCCATGGTTTTCCATAAAGGTAGTCTGTCTGTCTGTCTGCCTCCCTCCCATCTTCTTCTACATCGCCAAAAGTTCGATTGAAATCATCACCAAAATGGCTGTGTCGGTTTGACCTTCTCCATCAACTTTCATTTACCAGCCATCCCAACTCCACAAAAATCAAGGCCACAGCCAGGATCGGATACATCTAATGTACATTAGACGGTCTTCTTATCAAGAATCTTTCTTTTCCACTAACTGTCTAATTATTCCGGACTTACCTGACTTCAAATTGTCTCTACCGACTACATGAACCCGCCCTCAAATCCGCTGATCCGATCTTTACCAAGTTACTCAAGCGATACATGCGCGTCCTCTAATATGCCAATGATACATCCACGCATTTCATATGCGAAACCGAGCCCATAAAAGTGTATGGTAGAAATCTGACCTTTCCGAAGGTGATGTCCGGGCACAAGCTGTCCTTTCTGGTCAGGGAATTGTCTACATCCTACTTTCATTGGCCTGACATTTCGTTGAAATATTGGCAACCATGTACCTAAAGGCGGCTCCCCGCCCAATTCCACAATTCCATCAACGACGGAAGGTGAAATGGAACTTGTTCAATCTGGACAACCGCCTACTTTATAACAGCTAAGAATTTGATCATCTATCTCTTCTACCCTGTTTACGTTTTATCTGCTCTTCTCCTCTTCGGTTTTTATATGTACACTGAACTGCATACGTACTTAGCATCATAGTAAATTTTGATCACGTATTTTATTTATGTAACCATTTGACAGTGTTTGTTTTTTCTTTTTACATGGTCAACCATATTTGCATGGTGCTTGAACACTTGCTTTTGTAAAAATTGAAGTCATGACCAAGAGCGTCAACATAGCTAGCTATGTTTGATTGATTTACTTTTTCCATTACAAAACGACAGGCTTGGCAATACACGGTGGTAACCACAATTCTGATAAAGTTTTTGTGCAAGTGCCAAGACTTCTAATAACGATTTGCGTTGTAATTGAAACAAAAGGAACAACTTTGTAAAAAGCTATCTTGGACTTTTTGCATCAAATTTGACTACAAATTGCTCCGGTTATATGTAAAAGCATTTGCCAAAAAATATGATATATGCCTAACAAATAAATAAAAATATCTCACGTTTCTAAAGTTGATATAAAAACTCGAAAATAGTTTGCAATATAACTTAAAACTGACTTAATGTCAACATTTCATAACTTTAGAGCAATACTTTAACTTTAATGAAGCTTAATTTTGAATTTTGACAAAATTATATTAATCTTGAATAAAAAATCGCCAGAACAGAGAAGTAAATTATTGCAAAAAGTGACAAATTTGAAAATCTAATTGTCTCATTAAACTGGAACATGATATGAAAGTGTAGCTTTTGGCACCTAAGTAAAATGAAAGGCAATTTTACATTTTGTTGTAAATTTTAAGTGACATTTTTAGCTGCTGTTGGCTTTTACAGAAATCTTAAAGAAAATAGAAAAATATTACTTCTTGTTGTGTCATTGAAAAATAACTTGAGAATAACTTGAAACATAATTAGATAGGCCATTTCGATCTTTTCAAGTGCAAAACGCAAGTTTCAAACTGTAATAACTAAGTATCAGCTAAATAGAAGTTTTTGAAATCTTAGGTCAATACATAACTAAGAGTAAGTTTAATACTGATTGACTACGTTTGTACAATGATGCATTTTAATGTGCTTTAAGCGATTCAACACACTTATCAGAGCTAATTCTAAATATGTGTATTTCACCAAAGTTGTTTCTTTTGTCTCTTTGACAAAGAAAAACATATCTTGATGGCTTGGGATTTGAGCAAACACCTAATCAGAAAATGTAAATACCGTGTAATAAAGAATAATCAATGTCCCTTTTGGATGAAAGTGGAATGTTCAGATTTACGATAAAACAAATTTAATACCCAGTATCTGAGCACGGTGTTCAAAAAGTTTCCAGAGAAATTCCGAAAAACATCAATTCAATTTTGGAGCTCAAAAATGATAGGAACAACTTTGGTTTTATAGCTTATGCTATTTTAGCATGAAAAAATTGCATGTTCGTTTTTAGCTCCAAAACGTTCTCCATTCTATAAGTCGTCAATCATCAAGGCAGTTAGTTGTCCCAACGATCCCCTACAAGGCTGGGGGTAAGACCATCAATTCTGAGTACCGTTGTTTTACTGGCGAACGGGACGTGACTACGAACCCAAGTATTTCCGATGGACCCCTTGCCTTCAAAGGGCCCCTTGCCCTTCAAACCCAGCGACTATGGGACTGATGTCGCATCAGCATTCGAGAAATGGATGTGGTGTGTACTTGTATTGCATGCACATGGGCATATGCAGCCGTCCTGCTCTCTCTCTCTCTCTCTGTCTTTCTCTCTCCTAATCTTGATCTTGAACAGAATGGACGTGGAGATATGACCCTCCGAGTATATTGGATGAGGTGTGTGTCCTTAGGGACATAACACGGCGCAGTCGGCATGTCCGGCTTGCTGCCCTCTGTTTACGTCCATATACCATGAATCTACACTTATAGACCTTTGAGATCGTCAAGAATCCAAGCCAAGGACCGCCTTTTGCAGACAAGCCCAACCCCCTGGTGAGGAAAACCCGGCACGCCATTTGTGGACTTGTCCGGCCCACCTTTCTCCAAGTGGCCTTATGTCGCCCTTCCGCGTGTGGCCCGTAGCCCTCCAAGTTTGGGCCCTTTAGCCCTCCATGTATTGTGTAGGATGCCCACCGTCAATTGTGGAGAATGCCCACCCTGTATTGTGGAGGATGCACACCCTGTTTTGTGTAGGATGCCCACCGTCAATTGTAGAGAATGCCCATTCTGAATTGTGGATGATGCCCACCTTGTACTGTGGAGGATACCCACCCTCTCTCGCCCTTTTACTTTTGCAATTACCAACCATGACTTCCAGTTCTTTGCACGTGGATTCTTCCAATCAAAATAGTAGTCTTCTTATCAACTTTTTATACACCTTGAGGCATCATCATGTTTCGTCAATTATTGCCAAGGAAGACATTTGATACCTTACTGGCTAACTCCACTTGCGTGGTGAAGAAATGAGTTGTCCAGTTTTTCAAGAAGCGACGTTTTGCGCATATTTTACTAATTCAGCAAGTCCAGTCATTCTATTTTTTCCCCAATACTTATTCAAACCCGTGAGAAAGAGGATACTTCCATCTGTGAGGGGAGATGGTGTGTACTTGTATTGCATGCACATGGGCATGTGCAGCTGATCTGCTCTCTCTTTCTCTATTGCTCTCTCTCTCTCTTTGCCTTTCTCTCTCCTAATCTTGATCTTGAATAGAACGGACGTGAAGATATAACCCTCCGAGTACATTGGATTAGGGGTGTGTCCTTAGGCACATAACAGGATGAACCGTTTCGAAATATTCTGCGATCATATTCTTGACGAACCCCTTCCAAACGACGCCCCTGCTTTTGAAACATTCAACAAGGCAAAGAAAAGAAAGCTTCTCTGGTTTATTGGCGAGAGTGGTCTGGATGACATTGAGTCCATTTACCTGAACGCTCAAGCGGATGGTGCCAGCACCTTCGATGTTATTGTTCAATACCTACGGCAACTTTACCAGCCGAACGAAGTCCTCTAATTGGCAATCTATCGTCCAACTCCGTGCACTCAGTCAAGAGCCGGGGAATCGATCCCTAGGTTTGCAGACAGATGCAAGAGGCAGGCTGCTCTTTGCGGATTTGGTCAGTGGATTTCAACGAGGGGGACCCAGTGAAGCTAGCTGCCAAAATCCAGCTGGTTTAGGGTACGTCGGATCGCACCCCCCGCGACGCTACTATCCAAAAGAACTGGGCCTTAGACGAAGTGGTCGCCAACGGCATGTTGGTCGAAGATTCGGCGGTTGCGTCCAATTCCGTCATGAACGCGGGATCCACTTTCCTCACGGACACAGAAACTAATGCGATGAAAAAGTCAGCAACTTAAGAGACTCGCCAAGGCCTGGTACCAAGGAGAAGCTTGTGTCCTTGTTGTGCATTTCCCGTTCAAATTCTGACTTCATTCCTTTCATAGCCAGGGAAACGCCCAACCTGAGAGCACTTACCTCTAAACATGCGAAATACGAGAGGACCTTGGTACATCAACTCGAGTTTGACAAGCTCAAGAACTCTCCCCACAAACAGGCTTGTCTGACGTACTTTGACGCAAAGAAACCCAACTTTGTTTTTGTTGACGCCCATCGGGATGGATTGTGCGCTATCCTTGCCCATGGGGGACACAGTTCACAACGTGCAAACGGTGGCCATCTCATTGCGGGCCACCACAGCTGTTGAAAAACGATATCCCCAGATTGATCTTGAAGCCATGGCGGTTGACCACGGGCTAACAAAGATGAAGATCTACCTCGTCGCCAACCCAGACGTCACCATTGTAACAGATCACAAGCCCCTTTTGCCCATATTCCGAGACACCCGACCTGGATGATCAGAACCAATCGCATCATCCTCAGACATCAAGATGTGTCGTTCAAAATGATGTGGAAAGCAAGAAAATCCCATCCTGCGGGCTTCTTTAGCCGGAACGCCACGCCTCTCCATTGCCTGGACCTCGAAGATCTTGGGTTGGGCTGTGAGATAGAGAAAGTCATTTATGCTACCCTGAATGGGGACGTGTTCGCCGCCCTGACACCAGCAGTGACAAATAAATACACACGCAGAGATAAACAACTCACGGCCTTGAAGAAGTCCATCCATAACGGCACTCTGACCGAGGACCCGCTCCTCCGACCGTTTAGAGGAGTATTCNATAAATACACACGCAGAGATAAACAACTCACGGCCATGAAGAAGTCCATCCATAACGGCACTTTGACCGAGGACCCGCTCCTCCGACCGTTTAAAAAAGTATTCCATGAGCTCACGATATCGGAGGGTGGCAACGTACTTCGAGGCCCCCGAATTATTGTTCCCAAAGAGCTACAAGAGGGCGCGCTGTCTCTCTGGCCCATGGTGGCTCTCACCTCGGAACGTGCTCCATGAAGCGACGCTTAAGAACGGTGGCGTGGTTCCCCCGCCATGGACACACACATTGAAACCCATGTTCAGCAATGCGAGGTGTGTCTAGCTATCACTGAGAAGGCCACCAAAGTGGAACAACGATGTCATGCCACACCAGAACGTGCATGGGAAGCAGTCTCCATCGATCATTTTGGCCCACTTCCCAACAACTCTCATGTCCTGGTGGTTAGGTGCGACCTCTCCCGATTTCCCACCGCCGTATTCGTCCGTACAACCACAACTTCTGAAACTGGCTGCCCTTACTGAAATATATACAACCTATGGATATCCCGCAAACCAACGGTCGAATAACGGCCCTGCCTTCCGCTCTCGTGATTTCGAAATATTCTGCCATCAATACAGCATTTCACATTCTTTCACCGCCCCTCATCATCCAAGGGCAAACCCAGGGGAATGTTTCATGAAAGTTTTAAAGAGAACCTTCCAGTCGTGTAATGTATCTAGGAAGTCTATGAGAGAGGCTCTATTGCGATGCCTTAGAGCATATCGAACCACCCCACCCAGTAGCAAATGTCCCATCAACCTAAATGATGTTCTTGAATTATAGGTCAGAACTTTTAAACATTCCGAGAATACCCCGGTGTTCCAACTGAATTGGTGAAGAACAGGGATAGTGAGCACCGTTCTCGGGCGGCTCAAAATTTTAACCGCAAAATCAAGACCAAGCCTTCGTCAATCACAATTGGACAACGAGTGATACCACGAGACCAAACCCGTGGATCAAAATTCACCCCCCCAATGTAAAGCGTGCCCTTACCGTGTCCTCAACAGAGAAGGACATGCCACCTTCTTGCTACGCAATGAATCAACGAATCAAGTATAGACTCGCCATGAGGACGACATGAAGATAATCCCTGAACAATTCCACCACCATACTCCTCTGGTACCACGAAACAACTTTCCCTTCTGGCTCAGTGATCCTCCGCGGGACACCTTGTCAGTTCCGGTGTCCAACTCTACCCATCACAACACATCCAAAGTCTCAACCAATTCAGGCCACCCCCATCCCAGTGCTAAACGACCTCCAACGCTTTCACTTGATCTCTAGAACCCCAGCCCCAACTCGGCGAGAGTTCTTGACAAAGCCCTGGTGAGGTTTACGGATGGATAGGGACAAAAACAACCAACACAACAACGCCCATGTCGAGCACATCAACCGCCAGATCGTTTTGGGTTTGGCCGTGTTCATCCAATGAATCCCAGACCGAGGGTCAGCTTCAGCGACGACCTTGCGTTCTCCATTCGCGTTCTCCATTCACGTTCTCCACCCGTTCTCCATTCTGTTAGTCGTCAATCATCAAGGCAGTTAATTGGCCCAACGATCCCCTACAACGCTGGGGGTAAGACTATCAATTCTGAGTATTAAATCCATTGTTTTATTTTCAATCATATGTTCGTTTAGTAAAGCAACGGTATTTTGTATGTGAATGAACCTATTTTTTAAAACGAACATATGATTAGAAATAAAACAATGGATTTAATAATCAGAATTGATAGTCTAACCGCCAGCCTTGTAGGGGATCGTTGATGATTGACGACTTATTGAATGGAGAACGCGTTTGTTGGTAGGCAGTTGGTCGGATGTATCAAGAACCAAATTGTACAATGAAAGAGCTTGAGAAAGAAAAGAGGTGGACTTCATTGTTGAAACTAGCCTGGATTCTCGAGGGCTTGAAGGTGCTCTCAAAATACACATAAAGCCTGTACGGTCACTAGAATTGACCCTAAATCCTGGGTTAGGACAAAGCTCATGGATGCTTTTGAAGACGTACAGTACCAGATACCTTTCGTACCTTCTCTGAACACTGTACAGTCCCAACTTTTTTAGTCTCTCCCATACGAGAGCTCTCTCATTCCTGTGATGTTACAAGTGAAACATCTTTGGACTTGTTCAACCTTTTGCAAACCTGCTGAACTCATTGAAGCCCAAATGGTTGAAGCATATTCAAGATGAGGCTGAACAATTGACTTGTACAGAGTTAGCATCGTGACACTATATCTGGACTTAAACGTGCGATAAATCCACAACCACATGTTTGAAAGGTTTGCCAACTTTTAACTGAATGTGCTGATTGAATATCACAAGTAAAAGATAATTTTCATTTTTTGCATAATCTCAAAGCAGCTCAAAACATTGAATAACCGTAACTGAAACTCTCCAAAAAGGTAAATTTTGGTAAATCTATTTCAGATCCATCGAAAGGACACTTCATTTTTTGCATAATCTCAAAGCAGCTCAAAACATTGAATAACCGTAACTGAAACTCTCCAAAAAGGTAAATTTTGGTAAATCTATTTCAGATCCATCGAAAGGACACTTAGCTAAGCAGTAGTGCTTGGGAGAGTCCGGACTCGAGCCCGAGTCACTCGAGTCTTTTTACTCGATTTTGGAGAAATTGGCCGAACTCGATATTTCTTAGAATTTCACAAGAAGAGTCTTCTTGCTTGACCTAACAAGTAAAAGACTCGAGTCCTCTCTTTTAGTCTGCCTGTTGTACGGTTTGTCCTCAAAATTTAAGTGAATACAAAACGATGTGTAATCATTATGATTGTAAAACACATTTTCTAAAATTGCACTGTTGGTGTGTTTTAAGTGGCATTATATAGCACATTGAGCTATTTTGAGACCAAGCAAGAAAAAGAAAAATGGTCTTTCAATTTCTTATATTGAAAATCAGTCAGGTCAAATCCAAAGGGGTCTCTTATGCAAACTCGAAGAGAAAGATGAAACACCCTGTAGGTCCCTCTGAGGTAGATGGTGTAGTCATTGGCAATGTAGAGGGTATGGCTAACATACTTGGAGATCAGTTCTCTGGTGTGTTTTCGACTCCTTTCAATTTAGAAGCAATAGCTCATTGCTCTAATGATGAGTCTAATGAGATTGCCGTTGTTAGCCAAATTGAGCAATTAGATGATTTTGTAGTCACAGATCAACAAGATACATCAGGGGTTGAGGACTTCGAGCTCTACTGATGCTATGAAATCTCAGTTTCTGATGAGAAACTCACAGGTTCTTGCATCTTTTTTTGCACTTGATGCGTTACTTCTTGGACCAGGGCATGTTTCCATTCTTTCTGAAGATGGCTCATGTTGTTCAAATTTTCTGGAGACAAGTCGCTCCCCAGTAACTATTGGCCGATTTCTCTCACTTCGAATATTGCAAAGGTGTTTAAGAACATCTTGTAGTTCAAACCTGTTGAATTTCTTGATATTCACGAAGTCCTTCCACCTAGCCAGCATGGGTTCCGAGCACATTTTAGTACGGTTACCCAACTGATTGAGCATATAGAACGTAAAGGTTGAACACATAAAAATCAGGATGTTAAAAATTGTGACTTTCCCTGCGTGTGTAGCTTATTTTTTAGAAACTTCAAAAATATATAACCATACATGAGGGTAATTCTACTTAATGAAACCATCAAGCAGAGTTTTATCTATCTTAAAGGACCAGTGACCTTAATTTGCTCCTGACACTAGCCATCAACTTCCGCACGAGATCAGAATCGACCTTCCTGACTTCTCATAACCATTTAATATTGCATTCGACGTTAGATTTTGCGGTCAAGTATGTTTTCTTCAAAACTCCTTTCACAAATGACCAAGTTTCTGTGATTGGTCGCATTTCTGGGTTGCATTCTTGGGCTGCAATATTGATTTCATTTTGTTCTTAACATTTCATTCTGCCTTAGCATAGTGACAACTTGCTGGTTGGGCCAAAACAATGCTTCTATATCAACTTTCCTTGATTGATGCGATCTGGTCAACTTGAGCGTTCTAGGAACTTAACTCTGACCTTTCTTTGACCTTTTGAACAAAAGATTAAGATTTCTGATTCTCATGGCCACATCATTGCTTGAAAGTTGGTGGATTTGTTTTATGAATATCAAATAACTTTGGTATCACATTTGGGATCAAATGGATCATCATTTTTATCAATTCCATTGTTTTCTCCATACTTAGGTTGTTCATGAAGCAGTTTTAAGTCATCGATTTTGTCAAATCAACTTTTGTCGCAAGATAGACTGGCATCCTTATTTTCAAGGAGTCCGTGCAGAATGAGATTTCGGCGATGTTCTTCTGAAGCCTCAAGTGTCTCAATTCTTGAATAAAACTTTTCATAAGACATTTGTCACCAATGAGCAAGACGATATTTCAAAAGTGTATCCAGATTTTTTTTTCTTGTCAACTTCAAACGTTATGACTACTCTTCGATGTCCAGATTTTTACGTGTTCAAACTTTATTATTGAGGAACTAAAGAGACACGAGCCAGTTGATGTTGTCTATCTTGATTTTGCCAAGGCCTTTGATAAAGTAGATCATGACCTTTTGTTGAATATAATTCAAGACATTGGGATCCAAGGCAAGGTTTTCAATCGGATAAGAAGCTTTATTCATGATAGGAAGCAAATAGTAAAGGTCAAAGGATCGCTTTGCGACACACATGATGTCAGGTCAGGTGTTCCCCAGGGCTCCATATGAGGTCCCCTCCTTTTTATTATATTCGTTGCCCCACTTCAAAAGCTTAGTATAACTGTCAGTTTCTCCTCCTATGCTGAGGACACGAAGTTAATTTCGGGCAAAATTGGCCAAGATTCCAATTGTCAAGATTCCAATGGCAAAGATTCCAATGGCCTAGAAAAGGATCTAGATGGAATCTACTCTTGGGTTACTGAGAGTAACATGGCCCTGAACGGAATGAAATTCCACTCCATGAACTTTGGGTCAATGCCTTTGAACAACACTCCACTCATAGATAATGGAGGTAACGATATTGAGCAAGTTTTGTCCACGAAAGGTTTAGGAGTAGTCCTCGAAAATAATGGAGCACATCCAGTTGCAGGTGGGAATAGCCTTTCAAATGTGTGGTTGGATATATCGCATGTTTAAGTCCAGAGATAGTGTCACAATGCTAACTCTGCACAAGTTGATTGCTCAGTGTTGAAAGCTCAACACGATTTGCCCATTGGAAAGCTCTTCAATAAGGAACCAGCCACGTGTAAATAGATAGTTACTTCATGTTCAAAATAACAAAATACTGCTAATCCATTTTTTTCATGCTTGTTTCATCATGGTTAGTATGGCCAAATATTGAGACGTACCTAACTCTACGTTGATATGACTAGAAGACGGTTATACAAAGAAAAGCGTTTTCCAAAACTTGCCATATTTCATGGCCTTAACATAGTCTCCTGAATGTCACAAAAAGTGCTTTCAACATTTTAGCTAGGTTTCTCCTGTTTTTATTGGCCATCCTGACAGCCTGACGTAAAAAATAAACCTTTAATTATAATCAATGGATGATTTTTAGCATGATAGAAAGTTCTTTTGTTCCTGTTTTCTCTCTCTGCAAGCGTTGCAATTATCTCTACCAAGGAAAGTATCTCCAACAAAAAAGTGCACATTGATCATCTTTGTTTCTATTATGCGCAAGCATATTAGCAAATCGAATTCATTCTCGTTAAAGACAAAAACTGAACAAAGGTTGGAGGCTAAATGATATGTTCTAGCCACTAGACCACTAGATGTCGCATTGGCCCGACCTCGGTGCAGAGGAAAATGGATATTAAGTCAACAACTCTGCACACCAAAAAAGAGGAGGGTGACTGCCTGATTAGTAGCAACGACCTACAATCGCTGGGTCTTCAACGAACGCCATCAGTGATAAACTCACTCAGAATCCGGCCACGCTGGCCGATGAAAAAGCATGAGTCACAGTACACCAAAATTTATGCACCAGCTGATGAAGGCAAGTGTTCGCATTTTTCCTCGCGCTATGCGAGGTCTAGTCATTATATGGTCTGTGGTTCTAGCTTTCTAGTTCCCCCATTGTACAATTTTGGCCTGCGGCAATTTTTTTTTCACATCTGGCAACAAGCAGATCTTTGACAAACGAAGGCTCATTAGATAACGTGCAGATGTTCTCCACTAGCTGGGGATAAAATACACATTTGTCCATCCATCCCAGGGTTTGAAGATGTCGACTAAGATCTCATTGCTGAATAAGGTTGTAAGATAGTCATTAAAATGCGTGCTAGAGAAGCATTCTTGAATTGACCTACTTCATGGCCTCGAAAAAGTCAAATAAGAGGCTAAATATTTTTACTTTTAGGCCAGTTTCTGGCAAAGAACCTGCCCGATCCCATTTGCGACGGACCGTGTTTTTCACTGCGTACGTATAGTATGTTCGAAAAACACTTGCACACAGGGCATGTTCAGAAATCAAATGCAAAAGTAGAAGTTATCAAGACTCTTTCATCATTGCTACCCTGAATTATTATCTCTGGATTGTAAAGTATCGCCCAATTGTCAAATCACTTGGATTGATCCAGCCAGCTGTCAAGTCCAAACAAAAAGATGTTGGATCCCTAGATTTGTTTCATGCTCTTTTTTCTACATGTTTTTTGTCAAATTCTTCTGACCTAAAGAGTGAACTTCTCCTACTTTTCGTTTTACATTCTTTTGTTTCGTTAGTGCATCGCCATCCTAATTGTTTTGACGCTACAAAGAAATAGAAACTGAAGCAATATACTATGATTACTTTAACATGGTTACAAAGTCTTGTTAAAGTAATGTTGAGTAATCCTTTGAAAGAATTGTTTGGCATTCGTTGCTTTTAGTGAAGAATGTTGGTGTCCACAGTCTGAGACTCTTACCCTGTGCTGTCATTCATGGATATGACAACAACAGTAGTTGAGGAGAAGGTGGGCTTGCCCAAGTTCTCCAAAGGTGGTGAGTTCATATCCAGGGAAGGCTGCAAGGGGTGAGCTAGAATAAGACTCCACCATCATTCTCCAACGATCGAGTGAGCAAAGCCAAGTTGGGGAAAAACCGGTCTATCATGTATTTGCCCAAACGTAAAGGAAATCATACTAGAGGTGGGTTGCATCTTCATAACTAGTATCATTGGTTATTGGTTACAATGGCTAGCTTCATAATTTAACTTTTGCAGATGTGAGTCACCTTTTCATGCTGTCATGGCCACTAGCTGTCAATCCTTTCCATAAGTTAGAAAACAAGCTAGGTGTGTGGAAGGCTTGGCCGAGTATCATATTGGTAGAGCATCCGCGTTCCAATTTTTGCGAATCTTGGTTCTATCCCTGGCTAGTCAAATCCAAGTTTTTTTGCAATATTCAAATTACAGCATGAGTTGCTGCTTTAACAGCTTAAATGGGCAAACCTGCAGTCATTCCCAAGGGTGAAGTAATAATTAATGTTGGCTGTGACTGACAACAAAGTGGGAATATCCCTCAATTGGGACACCCATCAGTCAGATGAGAGCTGCCATCTGACTTTGTAACAAACAAAACAACAATAGGAGTGTTTTCAGCAGTGGGAATCTTTCGTCTAGTGTGCTTTACTTTGCCGGGCGTTGTAAAGACTCGGGCGTTGTAAAGACTCGGGCTCTGTAGTACGAGCATGAAAAGGCACTTCTTGGATCTTGGAGGCTGCGCCCTTCCGAGGTGACTTTTCTGCTCTTACTCTTCCATTAGGCAATGGTTGTCACTGAGATGAAGTTTATTCAGATTTGGATTTCCAAAAAACTTTACTCCTTGCATTTTAATGATTTCTTTTCAAACTGGTTAGCATGAAAAGGCGAACTTGTCAATGCCAATTTTCTTCAACCTTCATTTATTTTATACACTTCATATTAAAGAAAGCACTTGCCATTGAATAAATACTAATTATTCAATTGCCATTACTTTCTTGTCGAAAGTTTCACCGAAATTTGACCTTAAAACATTGGAATGATTGGAGACAAAGCAAGTTTTGACAACATTTAAGGGAGTAAAGAACATGTTACAATGTCGTAGCAAGCTTTTTTCAAACTTTATAGCGAAATGCTAATGAGGTTCCTTTCATATACACTATTTGAACTTTAGGAACATGTCTAACCGAAGATTTCTAGACACTGGATTTGGACGATTGGCCATTTGAATGGCTAAACAGTACAATGGAGGTCCTCTGGGAAGCGATCGCAAACAAATTTATTGTACTTACATGCAGTATAGGCCACCGAGTGGGTCGGTCGTCCGACATCCAGTGTCTAGAAAAATATGGTCTAACTAAGAAGGACGAAGTGCACGGAGGCCATCGCTCCAACGTTTAGCTATGGCCGTTTCAATTATCGGAACCCAAATAAGCAAAGAGATTTTCCTTGGTAAGAGCAATTGATCTTTTGACCTTACATCCGAAATTTTAGTGAAATCAGGGCTTTAGTCACTGTACAAGAGCAAATTGAAACTTAGCATTGTCAATGTACAATCAAACGAAAACAAACGAAACACAACTACACTACAATCGTTTAAAACGACGATTTCAATGCGACTGTAGATGATGTTTATAATTGTGTAAGCAGTTTGTTTGCTGATTCGCTACAGGGTCATTTGGTAGCTCTCTGGCTCGTCCTGCCATCTGATGATGGGTGTCCCAATAAAGCGATATTCCCGCTCCGTTATCTTAGCTATCATTAATTTTTGCCCTACTCTCGGGAATGCCCACAGTTTTGCCCATCTAAGCTGCTAAAGCAGCAACTCATATTGTAATTTAGATGCCACAAAGAAGCTTGGACTGATTAGCCTAGAGCCAAACTAAGCGTAGGACATTGGAAAGAAAAAAATATACTACGGCAGTAAGCTTTGTGTATGTACGGTACAATGTAAAGATTAAATCCGCTTTTTTCGTTTGGCAAGGCTGGGTTAGTATTCGAGATAACGTCGAGTTCTAGATATATGGGGTGCGAAATCTTAGTCGGAGAACTATGGGTGCTTTTTCAAAAATGTTTAGGAAAATAAATTGTTAATAGATATTTCAAAAGGTTTTTTGGTAGATCAAGAGTGGGCCCAAGATTCAAATTTCATGAGTTCCCTGAGTTCGGGCCAAGTTCATTTACATATGTGGCAAGAAAATATTCACAGCTGATTTGATTTTGAATGAAATGAGCGATTCAGGAGATCCGATTTTTTCACTTCTATCCGAGGTCCATATCTCTAGAAGTCTGTGAAGATAGAGACAAACTAATGCCCCTTAATTGATTCTTCATCGAACACTGAAGCTACATTCCCCTACTCACCTTGTCAACAGGTTAAACCAGAAAGCACTTCCCAGACGAATGTAAGAGAGTAGTAAAGTTTCGCTTAGTTATTTCATGGGGCACTAAAGGAAGGTTTTGTTGAATTGATGGTGACAAAATGCAGTCAAAAAAATCTGCTGATGGTAGAAAGGTAGTTTCTGTTCCAATGCAACACCCAACCTCAAAAGTTGAACTGAAACCAAAACAAACTTGGTGTTCCATTAAAGCACGCGCGGTTAGGAGAGAGAAAAAAAAGATATAGAGGGAGAATGAGAATGAGAGACAGAAAGAGAGAGAGAGAGAACGAGCCCGGTCGGGGTGGGAAGAGAAGGCGAGGGCCCTTCATTTTTGTGCCTTCAATCGCACTATATTGCAATACGAGACGAAAACGCTTTTCCTCGATCCCCTTTCCTTCAACTTACACACCGGCGGTCCTTGAACGTGCTTGCTCCAGTTGGAAGGTTAAAAGGCCTCGAGCTCGAAAGCTCCACCAAAGGTTCGTTCGAGAGCTGACAGCATCGTACAGGCCAAAGAGGGACAAGTGAAAAAGGGCGATATGGAGGGAAATGAGAGTAGAAAGCAAGGCCTCAGATCGAAGCTGTAGATACAGCTGCAAAAGGAGGGCAAGGCTAACTAGGAACCAATGCAAAGTGGACGGAAAGGTATGGAACAAAAATTACATTTCTGATTCTAGGCATCCAATTGCAATCAATCTTTTTTTTGTCACGTCTTGTGTTGTATCACTTTGTATTAATTGGGGGCGTCATGGATTGCGAATCCTTTGGCCAATTTGAGGCCGAAGTACAAACTTTTGGATAATCATATACATCTTCCTCTCAGTTTTCGCGAAGGTGGGAGAGTGTTACTCACATGTCGCCATGGAGTGGACACTGGACAGTCACATAGAACACGCATTTTGCGTCAGAGTGCAAATTGTGCGTTTTGGTAGGGAATAGGGAAGACAAATCAGACCAACCAATACAATCAATATCACTTCTTTTCTCGCCCCTAGTTGAATAAACTTACACAATGCACTCCAACTTCAAGTTCCTGATCCCATTTCTGATTGACAACAGATGTAATTGGTCTAGAGCTTAATTTGTAATGAATTGCTTATAAACATATTTGGCCGTATATTCCGGTGTAGCAAACAAAACTTGACATTGAGTTGATGCCAGAAACCAAATATAGTTGTTCTCTTAAACTTCAAGACGCATTGCAAGTGGTTTTATTTGAATTAGTTGATCTATTGATATCATTGCATATGCGTTTTAGAAGATCAAGAAGTTCCTCATTTTAAAAGGACTATTTCTGTAGTGCATTATTCTTACTTCGCTTTTTAGACTTGCAATGGCTTCTTCTCCCAATATCTCTGAAACAAACGTTAGGGTTGAAGAAAATGGTGTTAATTCTCAACATCTTTTTTATCTCAAAACTAATACTATTTGTTTCTGCTTTTGACCAAAACTTACAGCCGTTCTAGGTAAAATTTTGCTATTTATGCACTTTATTGTACTGAGCTTTAGGTGTTGACAAAATTGACGCACTTTGATTAATGTGAGCAATGTAAAAATGTATTACATTTGGGAACATAATCTGCACATGGCTAAGTCTTAATTGAGGGAATTGGAAACAAAGATGGCGATTTTGGTCCTCAACTTGACACTCCATGTTTAGAGTTGTTCTTACCAACAGGCCACGTCATTTTACATCAAATATTGTAGTAAGATCAAGGGTTCTTCATTACGACCATCCTCACCAATCATTCATATCTTACAAACACGAAATGCATTGACATCGTGAATGAAAATCAAGCTAAATGGTGTCCTTTTAATCTGAAATTTATTCGAAGTTTGATCAGTTTATGGCCCATGACTCAAAAGTTGACTTTCAGTAATAATTCCTTCCAGACGTTCCTTGCTCCAGGTTCTAACGTCGAGAGGTTCCTTGCGTTGGAGCGGAGAATTACAGGGTTGATATCAAGGCTCTCGCAGGTGGAACACACAATGTGTTTAGCGTGCGGCAAAATATTAAGCTGGAATGAAAAGTACCCCATTCAACGATGTGCAATGCCTTGGAACATGACAAAGCCATTTCATATAAAGTCGATTTTTTGATTCGATCTAACAAAAAAAGCAATGATTTATAGCTTTTTAGAACGCGGCTCTGCAGAGCGCTCCAATAATGTACCACGAGAAACGTTTAATTGTTACAAGTGCTTTTACTTGACATTGAAAGGCACATCTGTGTCACCAGGAAACCACAGCCACTACAAAGTAGACTGTTTGAACTAATAGATGGCTTTGAAAGTAATGGCAAGGCTTCATAAGTACCGTGAACTACAAATGGGATTTTCATGGAATAATCTTGATCAATATCCTAGATTGGTAAGCAAAAAAGTCATCGGAGGTGGAATTTGCCAACTAATAAGTTAACATCTCCATAGTCCAAAGTAAACATAGAAACCTTTTATAATCAACCTGTCCGAAAGTGATGTCAATATATTTCCCCATTTTTCATGGGGCCGTTTTTTGGCCAGCACAAGGTTGAAAGAGAAATGAAGTCACTTCTTTCGCAAAAAAACTTTAACTAGACAAAGGCAGATTTATGTTGCGTGATTTACCATGTCACGATTGCAAAGAAAACAAGAAACAAGATTAAAAAGCAAAAAGTACGTTGGCAAAGGTTACGTGAATTTTAGGATAAAGAGGTTGCTAGAGACCACCGGTGCTTAAAGAGCTAAAGAGCGCAACATGTTTTTACTGAAGGATAACTTCACAATCTTACAAAAACTAGCTAACTTTGACTCCTGTGTCAAAATGAACCACAATCAATACATTTTTCTTTGTTATAAACCATCATGGATCGAATGAGTTAAGTTCTGTACTGGCTGAAAATGGACACCTTGGTTCGAAGGGCTGGTGAGGATGCTGTCGTCCATGAAATATTTGCTCTTTGGCAAACAATCTTTAAACATGTTCAAATCGAGAAATGTTTGTGAAATGACTAATTATTTGCCGAATTATTTGTCGTGTAGACGCACCATAAGGAGGAGATTTCCCAACAAAGCGCAAAGCTTCATAGAATAGAACAGCAGTGTTGGGAACAACAAAACGCCTTGCACAGGCACCTAGCCATTACTTGCTCAGCATTTCTCATGTATTGAAGCTAGAGCCCTCTAATTGAAGCCTACTCTCCGAGACCACTTGAAACTGACATAGATGGAAAGCTTTTCACATGGGCATTAATAACTTCAAGCAATTTATTAACAGTTTCTTCAGGTTGACCAAATTTCCAAATCAGTTATCTTTTTGCACTCGTTGTGGCCTGTTTAGTTCCTATGGTTTTTATATTGGCAATCTAGCCTCCGATACTCAAAAAATTCCCGAGTTTGGTTTTTTTGTGAGCTGATCATTGGGTCACCCTGGGTTACTGTGTACTCTTCCCCACGCGACCTCTGACTGCCAAATAATCCCTGACTTGTGCCATTGTTCAATTCGTTTGAAAAGTTAATTTTTCTCACGCCGTAGGTAGCAATTTTCTTCCTCCAACTTGATATTACATCGATTGTATTGATGCTGCTATCATGGGTCGTGGTGGCTGAGTTTGTGGCCTTTTTCGAATTATTGGTCGTCCTCGACCCCGCCATATTCGTAAATCAAAGTTCTGAGAACTTGTTCGTTTTTTGCCCATGTATCTGATCTTGGACCTGGTTTTGGCTATTGATTTGAGGTGATTAGTGAAAGATAGCCAAGTTGTAATAGCAGAAAATATAGACGATTTTAATTTTTTTTTATTATTGACGAAAATTAATGGAAGGCCGATGAATGACTCTTTTGGAATACCATGGTGTTCGTCTTGATGTCAATGGCATGATGGCTTTGATCTCGGCGATAGTCGTTGAAGCATTGATGGCATTTTGAAATTCCACGACTGAATAAGGCAAAAGAACCAGCAGACATGCATATTGTAGATATTGTTCCGGATATCCTTGTAAATTGTTCAAGTCGTTCCATGCTTCTTTTGGCAAAGCAAGTAATTGCTAGACTTAGCGGCAAAATCATATTTAGTACCACTTTACTCTGCTTCTTCCTCCAAGTCAAATCAATAAAGAGTTTGATTCACCAAAGGGAAAATATGTGGGCTGATATATTTTGAAGCGGAATTTCATTCTTTCCTAGACTGTCCGTTGGATCAGTTGAAAATTGGTAAAACTTCCATGTCCAAGCTCTTCGCGTACCTCTTTCGAACTCGGCCAAAACAGAAGCAGTGGGCAGAAGATTCGGTCCTCTTCGGGGTTAGGTCGATGATCCATCTTGATGAGGTCTCAGCATCCCAAACTTGCCCAGTGTCCAAACTAGTCAGGTTTCAAAACTTGGCCAACTTTTCCAACTTTCCCTTTTTAGCCTAGCAGAATTTCAAACTTTTGAAGGTGTGACGGCCAGGTCAACGCAGATGATCGCAAATAGCCAGATTTTTAGGTTAAATTAGAAATTGGTTGTTTGGCTCGTATGAGGCATACATCACTTGATCTATGTACCTAAAACCGCACGATTGAATGTTTGTTTGAGTTAGTTTTTCTGAATCAAAAGACAACACCCTCTCTTTCTATAAATCCTGATGATGAGTCTCGCCAAGAAGGGATCCACCCGCTTCCTAACAACCACAATTTATTGCTCACTTAATGTTTGGAATGACCGCAAGATTGCAATCACAATTGCATAATTGCACTTAGATTACTCAGCAATTGTACTTTAATGACAATGTTTGAAATTAAGTGATCATAATTGAGTGCCTTGAAATCAAAGTAGTTATAATTGATTACATTTGAAATCAATATTACAGTTTTGCTGATGCAATTGACATACTTCAATTGCAAATTGTTATCACATCTTTATCCATCATTCATAGCACCTCTGAGTGAATCTATCAAATAGATCCACGTGAATTTGGTCGTATCAAATCATTGAGACTCCTCCAGACTCGATCTATTAACCTGTATTGTTAATGTTGTTTACAGGCTTGTCATAAGAAAGAGTTGGTTTCCATATTGGCTGTTATCGAAAATGGAATGGAATTAAAATGAGGTTGAATCAAAATTCGAAAAAAATGTCATTTTTGTTACTTTCTTTTGCGGACTTCCTCACCGCTACTGGGATTGGAATCCCAGCAGTTCTAAAGGCTTTTTTCCGAAGGCGTTATTCAAAAATATGCTAATTTTGATATTTCATCTATTTGACAAAAGTTGCTTATTTTGAATCAAGCGCAATGTTGCCAAACCCTTAAAATATGCACTTTAAAGTAGTTATATTTTCTTTCATTCCTCTCGTTTTGGACTGCACCGTCCCATTCGAGTTGAAACGATTTAAGAGAGTGTTTGCGACCATGTGATTATGTGACGGGCTAAACCAGGAAATGAGGACCACGTTTCGTTGTAGACCATTTTCCAATGCGTTTTGCTATTGATAATCCTGATCTTCATGCCAGCCAAAATTTGTGTTAATTAAATTTTGGTTGGCATGAAGATCAGGATTATCAATAGCAAACATTACACGCATTGGAAAATGGTCTACAACGAAACGTGGTCCTCATTTCCTCGTTTATCCCGTCACATAATCACATGGTCGCAAACACTCTCTTACTCTCTTAAATCGTTTCAACTCGAATGAGACGGTGCAGTCCAAAACGAGAGGAATGAAAGAAAATATAACTACTTCAAAGTGCATATTTTAAGGGTTTGGCAACATTGCGCTTGATTCAAAATAAGCAACTTTTATCAAATAGATGAAATATCAAAATTAGCATATTTTTGAATAACATGAACAGGAATATAACCGGCCAATCCAAACGGTATGCCACATTATTAAAGTATATTCAAATCCATACGTAATAAAGGGACCATTTTTTGGGCATCCATGTTCTCCAAATGTGGCGGTTCCGTTTCGATGATTTAGGATCGATATTAAAGTGGCGCACCCACTTATGAGATTGTGATATTGTGTTTGGGAAAACATCTAATTGTTGCGAAATACCTTATTGATGTTATCTCAATGTTGTCACCTTTCAAATGTACACGAATGGAGAGGGGAAGAGGGAGACAAGTTCTTAAACTGACCGAAAACAGATTTAAAATAAGGAAATGGAACGGAAGATGAGCAAACCATTCTTAAGGAACAAGTAGATTTTTAATGGGTCACATTTTGCGAAAAGTGTTTGTCAGAAAAGGGAAAAAGGTTAAAATCCAGGTTTTCCGAGTACACAATTACTATTTTGGACAAGAAACATACTGTCTCTAATTTGAGACTGCTAAAAGAGGCATTAACAGTGCTCTGTATTTCAAAGGCATTGATTAACCATGTGTAACAGCCGGTTTTTCAAATCCTAACACACCAAATGAGGTCTGAAAACGTCTGATTTGATATTGAGAAATTATCATTCTTGTCTATTCTTGCCATTTGTCATGGAGACGACTCCGAGGACATGACGGCGGCAATTCTGTTCCATATTGGTAGTATAGTAAAGGTTTCCTTTTTCATCTTGATTCATCTCCTCCCCTACTTCAGCCATTTTTGAGTCCTTTCAGGCCCCTTTTCTATATTTTTTTATTCAGAGTTCCGTGGCGATTTGTTATCAGAAGTTCCGCAGCCTTTAAATTTTATCTTTTAACTACCTTGATCGAGTGTGCTTCTTTTTTCTTTCTTTCATCTTTAGGTTGTTACTTATCCCTAAGGCGGGCCTAAATTTGCATATAAACATGGTCTTCATTGACAGCAAGTTTGCATAAAAAAGTCACCTGAATTTGCACAAACACTTGCAAATAAACTTGTTAAAACATTGGCACCGACTCGTTCTAGAGGGCTGTAAATGCTATTTTTACCTTCCCAATCAAGCAGTAGTCAATGAAAAGGAAGCTCCATCATTTGAACCTACTGTACCTGGGGAGGAGAGGCCAGCTGTAGTACCGTATTAGTAGAGCATCTGCTCTCTAATTTGCGAATCCTGGTTTGATTCAACCAACTTCATGCTTTTTTGCAAAATTTAAATTACAAAATGAGTTCCTGCATTGACTGCTTAAATGGGCAAACCTGTGGTCATTCCTGAGAGTGAGTTAATAATAAATGTTGGTTGTGACATCAAATTGGGAATATCCCTCAATTGGAATACACGTCATTAGATGGCAGGCCAAGTGAGAGAAGTGCCATCTGAGACTTCAACAAACAAACAAACCTGGGGAGCAGATTCTTGCATTGTTCAAGCTGTTCCTCAGACCAATCAGATACAAAAGAATCTTCAGCATATCTCTCTAATATTTCATGATAAATAGATACCTGAGTTCTCCAACAACATGATGATAATGCCACATTACGCAACATTTTTGTTATTAAGATTATGTTTCATTACATGTTAGAGATAAAATTACCCTGTTTTCAAGTTTCTTGAAAATGATGGCAGGCCAATTCTTTCCATATTATACCACATGGAAACATGTTTAGATGTGTCTGACTTTTAAAGAAGAAGAATGTTGCATGCCAACCTTTAATAGAGTGATTCTCCAAAAACTCCCATGATAAGAGAGAGAGTACTTTTCAAAATGGATGGATGAAAAATTATCCCGGCGTTTATTGATATATGCAACCTATTTTGGACTTTTCCGTCAAATAAATTTCTAGACCAAATGTGGAAAATTTCAAATCTCACAATGTTTTTGCCAAAATTGACACAAATTCATCAAAAAATGCAGAAAATTGAATATCTTGGGCTGAAATGGCTGAAATTGCACAATATATTGCAAAAAATGTCAAATATTGCTGATAAAGTTGCAAAATTTGCAGAAAATTCTGGGATATGCAGTTTTTTTGCAAGATTTTCACAATTTGCAGGCTGCAAGTTTAGGCCGGCCCTACTTATCTCATAGATTCCTCGATATTGCATGTTGGGATGTCAGAAGAATCGCCCACTTGGTTGGCTAGAAAATACTCTACCGTGTGTTCCAAAAAGATCGGCCTGATTTTCCAAACACAGCCTTCAGTATCACGCAACCTTGCAGCATCATATTTCCACATATCAATTAGGGCTTGGCGGCGTTACGTCACAAAATCTAAATTAAATGTAAGCAAAGACTGCTATTGGTTGAAAGAATGGAAAAACCAACAGGTGCGCAATTGGAAGTCTAAAGCTGACTGCTGGGTGACGTCATTTGTTGGAGCATGGCAGGGGCTGACCACAGCAAAATAAAAACAAAAGTGGCTTCCCAAACAAGCCAGACGTGAACCAACTCTCAATTTTGTGACCAAATGATCTTTTCATGCGTCAAAGTACTCAAGAATTGATCAAATTGAGGTAAATACTTCAGATCCCGTTCATTTTACACCTTCCCTGTGTCCCAAAAACATCAGTCCAATCTTTCACTTTTGACTTCAAATTAACACCGTTTTTTTGTGATTGTGAAGTACAAAAAGCAACATGCAAAGGAGATTGAGCTTGCTCATATACAGTGCTATACCATATATTGGGTTCGGTGCCCATCTGTTTCCCCAAAAGCAATCTCCCACTGTTGTTTTCCGCCAATCTCCCCCAGATTAAACTTAACTATAGTGAACTCACTCGCCCAGAGTGAACTCACTCGCCCAGAGTGAACTCACTCGCCCAGAGTGAACTCACTCGCCCAGAGTGAACTCCCCCACACTACATTCCCATCAGTCATTGGGAAATCAAATGGACTTTTCATGCCAGCTTTATTACAATTCTGAACAAACCAACTCTCTAGTCCCTCCTGATTTAAGAGCTTTTTTATTTCTTTTATGACGCATAAAAAGTTCTTATGTAATGTTTCATGTAATGACCATCTATGGCAAAAGTAACATTTTATGTAATGACCAACTTTGGCAAAAGCTGTCTTGAAAAGATCTTTTGATTTCCCAAGCATCTCATGGCTGCGTGGTGTGAGGGGTGTATTGTAGGGGCCTTACTTATAAAAGGTTCAAAAATGCTGGAAGGATGCGTGACCAAAAAAACAGTAAACTTACGTTCATTTTCGAAATAGGCTGGGTGTTAATTTTGCCTGAGCTTGCGATCAACTCTCGTCAAGTTCTTCATCTGTTGCACACCTTCAAGTCTAATTTGGAGTGCCTATGTGAACACAGTTACTAAGTCTCATGGATCAGATTGTTTTTTTCCATTGCTTCAAATGCAAGAAGATCTTTGAAGATTTGAATAGGAGGAGGACATATGTTAAGGACAATAACTGCTCAGTAAGTAGCAAAAGTTGTTGCTCTCAGTATTAGCTATGTAATGACTTTGGAACCAGCTATCATTTTGTGCATTTCCAAACTCAAAATAATACGTCAAAATGGACACAGCCCACCAACCATTGAACACAAAGCAAGCATGCAATTTGTTTTGGCGTTTTACAGCGATCAATAAATATCCTTTCAACAAGACTCAATGATTTCATCAAAAATGGACTGTATTCTCTTAATCCCAAAAAGACAAGGTTGTATATTTTGATCAGTTGCCGGATGTAGTCGCTTTCAAAAGTCGCAACAACCACACTCAGCTTACATCATTCAGGGTCATCAGTTTTCGTCTCTTCACAAATGATTGAAAGGAATATGTTGTTTGTTGGCTGCGAACTGGATGTTCATGGAACAAAAATGAATGTGTACTTTTCAAATAGTTTGTGGAGTGCGAATTGTTCAACTTGCCAACGATGATCCAGACTTAATAATGAAGGAATTCTCGACAATTGAAGAGGCCGTAGGTTTTCAAGCTCACGAATTGGACCGGTATCTTTCTGTGAAATCTGCGTCCAAGACCTGCAAAGTATATCACTGCAATCAAAGCATCTCAACGAAAAGCAAGGTTTTTGAAAGAACTAAGCATGTTTACGATTGTCCTTCAAGGTTGGTATAGCTATTTCTTTTACGAGGCTTTCCTACTCCCTGGGTGTGGAAAACTAGACAGAGGAGAGTAAGTGGATTGAGGGCAAATCTGAACCATGCAATTGACCAGTTTCATGTCCGAGTGCATTGTGTCGACTTAGGGAGGCAAGGGTAAGAACAGGCTGGCCAGGTTTTTTTCAGCCAGCAATGCTAGCTCGTACTAAATCGATGCTAAAAAAATGCTAGTTGGAATTCGAAAATGCTAGAACAATGCCACTTTTTTAAGAAAAGCGCATTATTCATGGTGCTCACAAAGGATTTCAGATTCACAATTCAACTATATTTGGCACTCTTTGACTCGGTATGTTCAGGCAATATTTTGAAACTTATAAGATACTATTTGTACCTTCTCTGAATACTGTACAATCCCAACCTTTCTAACCTCTCCCAATACAGGACCTCTCTCATATCCTCAATGTTCCTAAACAAAACATCTTTGGACCTGCTCAAGCTTTTGCAAACCTGCTGAACTAATTGGAGCCCAAATGGGAGAGGCATATTCAAGATGCGGCTGAACAATCGACTTGTACAGAGTTAGCATCGTGATACTATCTCTGGACTTAAACGTGCGATATATCCAACCACATGTTT
>NC_081447.1:8335848-8396194 GCF_007210705.1 Tigriopus californicus | reverse complement strand
CTAAAGCATCCTGATCTGTGACTACGAGATCATCTAAATGCTCAACTTGACAAGCCTTGCCAGTCCCAACAAACTCATGAACACGGCAATGGACTGTTGCTCCTAAACTCAGTGGAGTTGAAAACACACTAGAGAACTGATCTCCAAGTATGTTGGCCATAGTCTCTGCATTGTCTATGGCTTTCCCATCGACCTCAAAAGGCCCTACAGGGTGTTTGATCTTTCTCTTAGAGTTTGCGTAAGAGAAACCCGCCTTCGGATTCGATCTCACCTCTTGAACAACTCTACTTTCCTTGCTCAACTGATCTGCCTCAATGGATTGAATCCAACTTTCTTTGAAGGCTAGCCACAACTACTGGATTCAAAGTGCTCTGGAGCCTTTTTGCTAGTTTGCAACTCTTTTTGAACAAATTGTTCTTATACTTCGGAATTTTAGACTGTGCCCCGCCTTGTGGAACACATTCAGAGATTGTTGGAGTGGAACAGACGTCCTCAAAAACTAGAATCATTTTGTCTAAGACTACATCTATGGGCGATTTCTTTTTCAGCATTGAAATGAGATCAAGCTCCCCAAACCTTTCTATAATCAACGGCCAATGTTCATCTTTGAACTTCAACTTAGCCAGACCGACCATTTTGGCCGGTCTTACCCTAGAGCACGCCGGCTTTTGATTAATGGTCGACCCTATCTCGAGAACATGATGCTCTAACCGATTACTAGGTGTCACATGGACGTACTGGATCAGATCAGGGTCATTGGAAAAAACAAGTCAAGAACACTATTTGCTCTGGTGGCTACACCAACATGCTGAGAGAGATTGCGCAAGATCGCAAATTCTTCCAGCTTTTCGAACGACTGAGATTTCGATTTCGAAATGGGAATATACCCATCAGGACTAACCTCCCACTCTACAACGCTAGCCGGAAAATTGAAGTCCCCTACAAAGAAAACCTTTGAGCAAACTGACTGGTCCAACTCATTTCCCATGAATTTGAGAGATGAATTTGAGAATACTCATAATTATTAGTAATTAGTTTCTGATGAGATGCTTACACGTTCTTTCTCCTGTTTTCTCGCACTTGATGCGTTGCATCTTGGACCAGGGCAAGTTCCCCTCTTCTCTGAAGGTAGCTCATGTGATTCCAATTTTCAAAGGTGGAGATAAGTCACTCCCCAGTAATTATAGGCTGATCTCTCTCACTTCGAATATTGCGAAGGTGTTTGAGAAGATCATGAAGTTCAAACTTGTTTAATTTCTTGATATTCATGAAGTCCTTCCTCCTAGACAGCATGGGTTCCGAGCACATTTTAGCACGGTTACCCAACTGATTGAACACATTTGGGGAGGGAGAACTGAGGCAAACATCACAGTCAACTCGCGCCATCCGCCCATTGAATTTTCAATAATCGAGTGATTTTGAGTGACGTGTGTTATAAAACCCAACAAAATGAACATATTTGGTGTAATTCAGTGTACGCACTATCAAATTGGTTCAATGACTTAATGCTATTTGCTTAGAGGAGCAGGTAAAATGAAATAAATGTCAAAATTCAATGCATTCACAGCGCAGTTTTGCTGGTCATGTTGTCTTTGATTTTACTTCATGGAATAGCGTCAGTTGTTCATGAACGCGTTCACTTGACAAGCCCTATAGAGAAGAATCGACCCAACCGATCCTTTATCTGGTAGAGGCTGAGTCAAAAAGCGCCCTCTGAAGTACAGAACGTAATTGATATTTCGGTTTCAACATTTTTTTTCATGAGGATCACACAAGGAATGTAACGCCTTTCGGTCTACCAAAGAATTTGAATATCAAAATCAGCTCATTGTTTTGTTTTGGGAAAGTCAGCAAAAGAAGAGCTGCAGTTGTTGAACTTTACCTGCCGTCATGTGTTTGATCTAGAGGGCTCTAGTTTGATTTTGATCTAACCAAACGCAATCATTTTGTGAACAAAAGTCCCCCTAGCAATAACACTAGGTCCAGAAGAGAATCCGTTGTATACCTTAAAATCTGCATCAATTGAAAAAGTATCCAAATGCAGAACATTGCTACAAAAAGATGTCAATTTCTTGTAAATAAAAAAAATGTCAATGGATAACCCTAGTAAATGAAGTTGTATTCCTATATTTTCTTACACATAAAAATGCAGGAAGAGGGGCTGAAAGACGACCTTTTCCATCTTTTAACAATGTTTTTCACATTATTTCATCTTGTTTCGGGATTGTCACAACTTCTCGGGGCATTTTTGCAACTATTTCCCATTTTCCATCTTTTTTCACATTTTTCTCAAGTTAAAAGTTTTTTCGGCAAAAAAGGCAACTTTTTTCACAAGGTCTAATCACGGACTTCTAGAAATATGAAATGTTAGAAAAATAAATTACTCTAAATTGTGTATTTATCATCTTATTTGAATACCATTTTAGCCCTCAACATCATGTTCTCCAAGTAGCAAAAGTAACGTTATGGGTAACGGAACGTGATTTCTAGCCCTCCCGTACTTTCTTCTTTCTTAAACGAGGGAAGAAAAAATGTATAAAGGTTTCCTCCCCGACTTTTTTAAAGCTCCGTCTCAAATGCAATGAATTATTTGCTCCTGATGTGATAGTGATAAATAGTCACGGAAGGCTGCGACTAGGGTTATCAATTTCCATTATTAATGACGTAATGGGAGATGGTTGTAGCGCAGCTGTTTAACGCGCGACTGAGCTAAACTCGGGTTCATGGGTTCGAACCCAGGTCTCTCTAATACTTGAACACAAGAAGTGAGAGGGTGGAATTGGTTTTTTTTGTTTTTCGCCAAGGCCTTTGCTAGACTTTAGCCAGCCACAAAACCTATTACTATTTTGCAAACATAAAGAAGGCTAATGGAATCGTCTTTCAAGGGCTCGCAGTTTACCTGGCCAATTTATGATGGACTTCGGCTCGTTTCGGAAAAAATCCGTTGATAAAAAAGATTTGTTATTTCGAGTTCGAACTCTAGTCCGGTCAGTTTATCCAAATTCGAGTATAAGGCTCGAGGGCACTCGAGATTGAGTCGGAATTCGCTCCAGCACTACTTAGTCGATGCATTTATGATGATTTGTGTACAAGCATGGAACAGATTTTGAAATATAAAAACATGCATTGACACTAAAATTAGTATCACTTACATTAGGAGCACTAGTATCAAGGATGCTCCTCTCTTGAGCCATCCTGATTCGTAACTTCATCCAAAGGTGGACGTGAAAAGAGCCATAAGATGGTATGGGTACATATTTAGGGCAACTTTGGTACATATTTGAGACTCAACGATAACAGCTCTAATCATTACTTCACAAGCCCTTGAATTGTGGTCTGGCTGGCTTAATCCTTTTCTTCTCTAATGCAATAAACTCTTGAGGCCCAAGCATGATTTTATTCGTTTTGAACAAATTTTTTCATGCCTCAGTGGAAGCAGATCTTCTTCTTAGACTTGCTGGCCATGACTTAGACTTCAGGTTCCAATTGAACCGAATTTTAGATATAGTGGCATTGTTCAGACGTCAAGTTCAGATCAGATTAAACTGACGACTTGACCACACGGAACGCCAAAACTTGAATCTTTTGACGCATGAATTTCAGTCGTAGTCACCGGAACCGGGGTCTGTACGTACGTACATCCATACGTACACGACAGTAGGTGCACTGCAGTCCGTCGACAGAGACGGGAGCTGGACCGAGGGACAAGAAGATGAATACGAAGACGATCAGCAGCACCATCAAGAGGGAGGAGGTGTCTATCGAGTACAACAACTATTGCTACAATATATGGTGCATGTCATGAAAACGGGGAGGTGAGGAGGATCAATCCCATCATGCGCGCAAGCGATCCAGTTTCAACATTGAGAACTTCAACGAACACCCGGACTTGTTGTATCCTTCAAACTCAGTCCCTCCCTGGTCACGGGGCGGTCGATGTGGGGCGGAAGTTCCGAATCAAAGCGTTTTTCTACTCAATTGCGATATCACGACTCTACGGACGTCGAAACTCGTCCAAGGTCCAGAGATTGCCGAAGTTCTTCGCCACCCTCTTTCCAGAGAGGGAGAGAGGGGAGCATCTGAGCATGAGAAAATCCAACCCAGGGATCGTCTCCTCCTTAATCCGACACCACTTGACGGAATTGATGGATTGGATAAGCTGCAGTCGAGAAATTGAAAGGACACTCAAAGCCAAGCGGTTGGGTTTTTATTTACTCGCGCAGACCTTGCTCATCTTGAGACAGGGAAGTGAAGCAACAAAATGGAATCACTGGAGGCTTTAACGACAAGGAGACCTTGTCACTCCGAATACTTGAATTCACTTTAAGGCATATACAGTACATGGTTGTTCTTTGTTGCATCATCATCAAATATCACTAAGGGTAGTTCTATAAATAGTTCTAGTAATTTCTTGAAAAGTAAAAGCTCGCAAGTGACTTTCACGTCTGAATGTCGATAACGCCTATATTCATTCGGTACAGTAAGCTATATTTGAGTTAATTAATACGAACGTTTCGGGAACTCCGGGATTTTTGATTGTTTTTGAAGAATAACAACAACAGCCCGGTTCCACGAGTTCAACTGCCGAGCAAGAATTTTCCGAAAATCGTCCAAGCAAGATATCGTTTTGAGGGCAAACCTTGGAGTGGTGACACTCCAGCAGAAGTAATGTCATACACACATACTAAGATTGGGCAAGAGGTGATCGGCATTTTGTCTTAAACATTGGGCTCAGCCGCTACTATTGATATTTCGACTCCAAGGTCAGTATTATCTGACAACTATACTTCCAAGAGTGAGTACAAATAAACAAAATCAAATTGAGCCTTGCTTGATTGGAGTGGACTCTCCGATTGCTAATTGTAATAGTTTATGTCTTGCTTCACCTTGATTCTCAGAATGTTCGGGTCACAGGACCAACCGAAGAGGCATTTCCTGCTGTTAATTGACATATCATTATCCGATAAAGCCTTCTGATATTATGACCCGTCTCAGATAGTAACCTTCAATGCTCCTGAAGATTGGATGCTTCCAGGAATTTTTAAGGTCTCTATTCTCTTGATGCGGCCATTCCATTTAATTGACGCATCCAATTTCGCCGAAGTGCCACCAGGATCGTGGTCCCGTCGTGGCCGTCGGCAGTTCATCATTTTCGGCGACATCTTCCTAACAAGGTCGATGGATGACGAGTTTGCACTTGATTGTCCCATGTCCAGCTTGTCATTGTCATCCCAAGTCTGGTCGGAGGCTGCTTCTCCTGTCAGGAATAATTGAATCCCTGACACCGCCTCCGCCATTCTTCGCCCATCTAGCTCGCGTCTCTCTCGCATTGTGCTGCGTCCTGGACTTATTAGTGGGGACTGGACGGCACGAATGCCTTAGGTGCTTCCAAAATTGCTTCAATGGTATACCGGGTGCGATAGAAATGAGTATAAAATATTTGCATTAAAAAACAATAAATATTCATAACTCTGGTGATGCTGGACTAATTTTGATAAACTTTTAGATTTGAGATCCTTTTTTTTCTTCCCCTTTGCTCATGCTCCAATATTTTCCTAATGTGGGCGCCCCCAGCAGCAACACATTTCTCAAATCAGCCGCAGAAAGCTGCGCCGTTATGCCGGATAAAAACCGTGTTGTAAGGCTTACAAATTTGCGTCCTCCATCGACTTTACGGTGCTAGGTCGTTGTCAACCAATGAAGAGCTCAATTTGAGGCTATTTAGCGTAAGCCATGATAGCCAGGTTCGGAGACTTGGGCGCCATAACCAAATTCAAGACTCGCTAAAAGACTCTGCGTGGGAGGGGGCTCCATCTTTGCGAAAAATAAAAGACCCTCCAGGCTTGAACACAACTATCTCCATCAATGAAACACTTATTTTTGGCCTCACATCTATTCTTGGCATTAGAATGTTGAAAGCAGGTGGGTTTTTAGCAGGATGGCTACAACACGGAAAAACAGCTTCGTCGGTGGTAAACTTATAGCAATGGTATTCCTGATAGTCTAATTTATCATTCATTTTTGGGCCGTCATTTTATATATCAAGATTGTTTGAGAGGTGCTAAACAAACAAGGTGGCGCTACGTGTATTTACTAAAGGATCACTCCACAATATTACAAAAACTAGCCAACGTTAATCTTACCATCCATCAGAATTGGCCATGTTACCGTCATCATGCATACTTATCATATGTACCAAAGCAACCTAACGCCAAAAAAATAAATTTTGCCACATTTTTTCCTCATTTTGAGACTAACAAGGGTAACCCAGAGACTTCAAAAACCTTTTGAGATTATTGCGTGGCACCAGAGGACTCGAAATGAATTGATATATTTGGCATAAAGAGCAGATATTTATGTGCAAGCAAAAAATAATAATTATGCTTCAATTTTGCCATTATTTGCTCATGGCAGGGCACCATCTAGTAACAAAGTTCCAAGATTAGAATATACATTATGATATATATGCGAAATATTGCAGCACTTTACCACAATTCAAGCAAGGGCAATGCCCTTGGAGCAAGACGGGCAGGCCAATTTATAGCGCATATGAGAGTAGTGGCTGTTGAAAGGCTCTTTTGGTATAAGTCGCGATGGCTGACCGTTGAGGCCACAGCCATCAATTGACCACTGAGGTACCGCTCCATGGCTACTCATTCAAGTTGAAGTTAAAGCCACAACAAACTCGTTTTCGTTTTTTTTTCATTGATTTCTCCATGCAGCTTCGAGTAGGCTTTTGTGACAATTATACCTACATGTGGCGGACCCTGTAGTTTCAATGCGGCATATTTGCTCAAGTTCGCCCCCGTCAAGTAGCCGAAAATACCGAACCAAAAGACGGACCTAACCTCTGCTCATTGATCCTCCCTCGCCTAACTGGTCTGGTCGAGACGGAAGACGAGAAGGTGTCGTCCTTGCCGATTTCAACTTCTTCGTCTTCGTTTTGGTCTTCTTATCGAGCCCCTTTGGCCAAGAAAAATAAAAGGGATGGCGACGATCTGTCACGTCAAAGATCAAGCAAGATGCGATTCCTGTCACATTACTACCATTCCTTGATCGTCAAACATAAACTGGCATTACTCACGTAAAGAGAAAGAGAATCTTGGAATTTCAACTGGATTCAACGACTTCTTCTCCTCTTCCAAGTGAGTGGCCACAATTTTATGTCCATCCTTCTTTTTTATCACATCAACCATCAACTCATGGGAAGTAAGCAAATTGGCACTCTAAAAAGTGTTCCAATGTTCAGGAACTGGATCAGCAGATCACTATCAATCTGAAAAATCAAGGATTCCAATCGACTAATTAAGACAACTATAATGATCACCGCGTGATAAATGCCTCTTCGTTCACAATCCGAATGTTGAATCTACCTGATAACTTCTTGACATTTTTCACATAGTTTCACTAACACATAAAGAGTATTTAAGGTTTGCACAACGACCTATCTCACCGTAATCGCTATCAACGCAACCAAGACAAACCGGAGTTTTTAAAGTCTCGAATTTATTCGGATACTTACATCGTTATTGTAAAGTTCCGGAAGTTTTTCACTATTGTGTCACTTCCACAATTCATTCAACTTCAACAGAACATCGCAGACAAAAAAGTCTCTTTTAAAGAGTTTATTTTGCTGCTGCTTTTAACCATCAACATTACTCAACCTTTCCCGATGTCTAATAAAAAGTCAAAAAATTCTACCTCCTTCTTGTCGAGTACATTGACCAACTGTTAATAGATTAATACGCTTTTGCAGGTTTCTCACTACTGCTGGGAATAGATTTCCCAGAAGCAAATGAAAAACTTTGATCTCTTCCTTATCTTATTCATGTATGACATCTGATGCACCAACAAATTAGAATTGGCCGAATAGGTGAATATGGCTAGCCGTTAACTATAAGGTTGATCAGGCATTTTAGTGAAAAACTTCTCCAAGTTTGAGTTAAATCCGGCTACTGGATCAACACGTACATACTTCCTACGAATATTTGATGGAAGCAAATTGTATAATGAAGGAGGCCTAGCCTAGATTCTCGAAGGCTTGAAGGTATTCTCAAAACGCACATGAAGCCTCTGCGGTCACTAGAATTGACCCCCTAAATCCTGAGTTGGTACAAAGCTCATAGATGCTCGGCTTGTTCAGAGTTAGCATCGTGATGTCTCTGGACTTAAACGTGCGATATATCCAACCACACATTTAAAAAGCATTACCCAACTTCAACTGGATATGCTCATCGAACTTTCCATTACTTTGGAGGACTACACCTAAATATTTCATAGATGAGACCTGCATTCTTTACCTCCATTATCTACGAGTGGAGTATGCAAAGGAGTTGACCCAAAGGTCATTGCCATATTACTCTCAGTAACCCAAGAGTAGATTCTTTCTAGGTCCTTTGCCAGGCTAGTGGAATCTTGGCCATTCCTACCAGAAACTAACTTTGTATCGTCAGCATAAGAAGAGAGATTGGCAGTAATACTAAGCTTTTGAAACAGGGCAACGAATATTATAAAAAGGAGGGGTCCTAAGATGGAGCCTGAGGAACACCTCACTTGACATCACGTATGTCACTAAGGGATCCCTCGACCTTAACAATTTGCTTCCTATCCTGAATGAAGCTTCTTATCCAATTGAGAACCCTGTCTTGGATCCCAATCTCATGAAGTCTATTCAACAAAAGGCCATGATCTACTTTATCAAAGGCCTTGGCAAAATCAATAATAGGTAAGAATCCTGATTAAGTGAAGTTCTAACATACATGGGAACCTCCCGTAAATCACGAAAAAAAGGTTTTTTCATTCGGATTGTTTCCTTGATCGATGTAGATTATGACACAGTAGTAATGAATGACCGATGATGACTCTAATGAGTAAAATCAGCAATATTGATCCACAGCTATACTGTAATGTATCGTATCATATATTGAAGAAATTTGTATTTTTTGCTCTTTGACCTGATCGCTTTTTCTTGATTAAACCTCAAAAGGAAAGTCAACATCTCAAATTTTTCTTTGAGTGTTTGAGGAGAAAAGGACATATTTGTAGAAGAAAAATCAAGTCTAAAAACAGTGACGTGCTTTAGACGATCTTTTTTATAGGTAAAACATGAACGTGTAAAATATCAAGGAAGCTGAATCGGCCCGATGTGCTCTTTTTGAAGAAGGATGGGTAACTCTCATTCAGAAACACTAAGAAAGCGCACTCTGATGGACAGAGTGTGAACCATATTTAGTGCTCCTTTAAATCAAGGCCCCGTACTGTTAATCGCGTTTTACGTTAAATATTTCTAGTAGCGTCTGTTAATCATTAATGCCTGTAGTAAGGCCAAAAATTATTTCTTGCATTTGGACAAGTTTGGAGTTAAGAATAGTTTAGTTTTAGGTTAAAAAACGTGCTTTGTTGTTTTTGGCGATCTGATCTTGGCAGATAACTCAAATTTGGCAGAATGCCTGTCAATTTGTGGATATTTAGACACATCCTTTCAATTGCCTACGTAGTGTTGTTTAGGGGTTATCGCACTACAGGTTACGGGTGTCCATAAAAAATAACTTGTTGGCTGCCGAATGAACATGGCATGAAATTAACGCTTGATATTTTAGTCAATTGACACTTTGGCTATAATGGCAACTTTTCTACCCCTTTTTAACTTGGTGTGTCGTTTTTCCTTAAATGGCTTTTTAAGTCATTTTTTCTGGCACATTTTTTGTTTTGACGTCAACTTTAGATATTGAGTGGCATTCGTCCTCACAACTAGCTTTTGGCAGCTGTTTTTTGGAGACTAATTATTCTGAGGGATAGCATTTCATTAATTGGCATTATTTTTGATCCATCTGCCTTCCTACTCTATTAGATTTGGGGTCATGTTTTTCTGTTCAATAGAAAATTGGCACAACAAAAGAAAAAAAACTTGGCACACGCACACAAACGCACAAAAGGAGATAACGAGTACACACAAAATGAAAAAGGAGCAGACCAAACGCAGAAAACGGTACACGAAAGTGAGCACACAAAAAGTGTTTTTAATACACCAAAAGTATGCATTGGCACACTGAATTTGAAAATAGACGCGCAAAGTGAAAAAAGTCGCACCGAAAGAAAAAAGGTATTACACTCAAATCAAGGTCACGGAAAAGGGTTTGAGTCACATCAAACATTAAAGTGACACAACAAGCAGCAAAAATGGCACATCAAAAAGTAAAGGAGCACAATAAAAATAAAGCTAAATGAATATCTTAGAGGTGCTTGGGTCATATTTGTTAGCTTCCCCAGACAGGGAAGCCAGCCATCACATCGGCCGTATCAAGTTCCTCAAAGACCCTTTCTATCTATCGCTTATAAAACAGAAGCTAGTATTGTTATTAACAACTACTGTAGAGACCAGAAAAATAAAATAAAAATTGTCACCGAGTTTTGATTCCAGAAGGTCGTCAAAACTAGTTTTCCTTATAGTAGAGACTCTTTGCCACAAGTCTCTTGACTTGCTACTCGACGTTGCAAAGTTTCGAATGAGTTGTCTGAGCACAAGTTAACCTAACGTGAATATTTGCTGCTGTGAGGAAAGCTACGGGTTTTGACGACCGTTTGGAGTTTACCATCAACAATGAAAAAGAATCACCGATCTTTACTTATGACTAATAATAAGTGCCACACTTCTATTACACTTCAAACTGGTCATTTTCGGTCTCTTGCCAGCGATTCATTCCGGCAAGGTGGAATCTCAGACTAGATTTTTTGAAACCATGATTCTACCATTTCTGAATTGTTGGAGGCTACATGATAGTTTGAAAAAAAAAAAGTGACAACATCCTAGATAGTCACCTGAGCATCAATTAACTGAGCTCTTTCTACAATCTACCTTGCTAAGGTTTTATACCCACACATTCTCAGTCGGTCACTTTACCATCATTAGCCAACCAAGTTTTCGGTGTGCAGTTTTCTTGGTTTGTGTGCTTCTTTGCGCTTTTTGTGTGACAAAATTTTGTCCCGTGTTCCTTTATAGAGTTTGGTGTGCGGGAATATAGTTCGGTGTGCCAAATTCTGTTTATTGTGGACTCTCTTTTGTTTGTGCACTTTTTTTATCCATGCGCGTGCCAGTTTATTTATCGGTGTGTTGTTCAAAAACTTTGGTAGGCCTTTTTCTGTTTTTGGTGTGCCCGTTTTTTTTATGTCACCCTTAACAAATTTAGATTTCCATCATCGTGATTTTATGGACTTCTTCTCCCACCAACTTCCCCTCCCTACCCGGTCGCTTTAATTATTCAATGCTAAGCTTCTTTCTTTTGATAGGGACAGCAACATTTGCTCACTCAAATCTATACCATGTTTCCCAATTATTGTATTGTTCTCTTCAAAAGGTTCTAAGATATGTTAATGGCTATTCATGAAGTTAATAATACAGGTTTTTCCGACTTTTTGCGAACAATGTTTTAAGGGAACTGGTGAGGCTCTGTGTTGAGCAATACAAAGTTTCAAGATGAGCTTACCAATATAAAAAACGATTAAGTCGACTGAACTCCAGGTATGATTTCTCTAGTAGATCTCTTAAATGATAATAATAACCTTTCTTGCAACTCTTGGTAACGTGAGATTGTAAAATGTATAAAACTGTATGCATAAATTCATAAACAAAAATCGTTACAAGAATAAAAGAATGAAGTTTTCTTAATGATAAAATAGTTGACTAGATTATAATATCACAGCAGAGATGACTAGAGTTGGTTCTAGTGACGGGTTTTGATCCGGAAAATCAGCTATTTAGCTTGAAGAACCTCTGGTAGGGCTCCCATTCTAACGAAAAAGGGTAGAGAAATGAGGCCCCAAGATCAGGAACGAGCTTTAAAGCAGCCCTGGTTCCGAGACGAGCCATTAAAACGAGATTCCCCATGGGGTAACTTAAATTAAATTTTCTAAAGCTCACGCAACCTATTTTGTGATTGACGTTATTTTCTTTATTAAAGTGATACTGGTCATAAATCATAGTATCATATATTTCAATTGCTTCCAATATATGTGATGATTCAGAGGCAGTCATTGAGATGAATTGATTCCTGAGCACATCGTGCCATATATTGAGACCAAATGCTTTCAATATTTCAAACATGTCTTCACATCCCAATCCTTGTTTAATGGTTTCATTGAGCTTCATTGATAAAATTCAAAACTCTTCGAGTTGGTAGGTGGCTCGTGCTGAATGCTAAACGTCTTAAGATTTGATGTTTTCATAGACGGCAGGCCAGTGCATATATCTTGTGAGCATGTCTATTAGGATGATGACAAAAGGCGGAAATCGTCACAATCACAACGAGTGAGTGAGCGAGCGAGCTCCTTTTTTGAATACCGACGTTCCTTTGGCGATCTTTGAGCCGAGCTTGTCCGGGATTGGACGAGTCTCAGGCTCCATTTGCTCTCTGGGCTAGAATCAGGTGTGCAATAAACTGAATGTTCTGGTTCGAACACAATAAACTCGAATTGATCAAAAGATCGATAGGAGTCTCATCAGTATTTTGTCTGGATTTCATTGCACTGGAACAGCCAGCTAACTCCAAAGTTTTGTGGAGCCCTGCCCAATGACCAATGTGCACGATGACAGTGTCCACCGCTTTGGAACCCGACATAACCAATTGTTGGTTTTTTTTATCCAGAGGGATGTGCAAAAGTAACCGAGGGAAGAGTCTGGCGACATTTTAGCTATCAATCAGTAACGAAATACAGTTCACCTGGATGAAATTGCACTTTTGACCCAAAGTGCGGGAAACTACATGTTAGTTAGCGCTAGTGATAGTGATGGAAACCGTATGGCTTGAGTGGCTTCAAAATATCTACTACATATTATTTAAAAAGGCCCTTTAATCTAACGGTATTGAATTTACGTTAAGTATNGGGGGGGGGGGGGGGGGGGGTACCTCCATGTCAGATTCATAAAGAAATGAAATTGAATGATGCTGAACCACGGAAATGATCAAAATTACAGAAAAAGAATGCTCTCTTTTTCAATAAGTCAATGAATAAGCGAAAACTGTGGCAAAAAGCCACTCTCACAATTCATAACAGTATTTGGTTAGCACTAAATCATCAATGAATCGAGCAATGAATTGACCATTAAGGTCTAGTTTCACTGAAATGGCGGAAATAGATGGTGATACGAGAGCAAATCAAATATAGATGAGACTAGCCCTATCACTTAAGAATAAACAAATATTTTCGAATTTGAGCTCGGAGAATGAATGACGCTATTTCATCAAATTTATTTTTTTCAGTCAAAGCAAAAAAATTGCGTCGACAACCTTCTTCATGCCATTGAAGTCGACAAATTTCACTTACTCCTTCAGATGTAATCAATTTTTCTTATTTTGGACCATCTAGGGGCCAAAAGGACCTGAACTCCGAAGGGGAAAAAATCCTCTTGATACGCCTCGGGGGATGGGACCCCTGCCCTCACTCGAGCTCTAGTGTTTTAACTCTAAAAACATGCAGACGAACACAGATATCATGGACAATGGACGAGGAGGACCAGGTAGCACATGGTCAAAATTGACCTCCTGGCCAATTCGTACGCACAACAATATCAAAGGCATTAAGACAGAAATTGGTCTTCTTTTGTACAGGTCAACATGTCCTCCATGTCGATCTAGGCCTCTCCACAAGGTGTGCCCGCCAAGACACAGTGCCTCGATGATCTGAAATCAAGAACTTGAAATATTCTGTAGTGGTAAGCGAATGATGTCGACCTCAACTGCATAAAGAAGGTTGTTGACGCGTTATTTTTATTTGACTGTGAAAATGAAACTTTAAGAAAAAAGTCAAAGGTTTATTCCTTGAGCTCATGTTTCGAAAATATTTATTCAATCTAAGGTTATGGGCCTAGTCTCATCGATAATTGATTTGCCCTCGTAACTGCATTACATGGTCAATGTATCAAACTAAATTAATATTCTTTGATAGACGCTCAACCATTTTGAATTTTGGGTGCGCAGCTGGTCTTTGGTTCCTCATCAGTGTTTTCGACCCGACGTTTTTGCATTCATTTTGAATCCCATAGGAAGACTCAACAGCCAACGTTGTTCGGATGAATGTGAACTGAGATACTCGAACTCTCCGTGAGGTTAAATGGCTTTAATGTTGGACTTGTAATAATCAATGTAGAAAATGGATGGTCGGTTTAAGTATCAGGGACATCATGACCTTCATCATGTCCTGAAATGCTGAGGCAACGCAGACCGGCGACGCATAGATCGATTGAATTTTACAAAATATGCTCCCCGACCAATTGATGAATTGTGGGTTAATGTGAGCACATTTACAACATACAACGGCAGATTGTTTTTCATATCCGGGGTCTGGCTGAGTACATGTATTTGCCTTAACCAAGAATTGAGATCCCTCGATTCGCCTGGACTCCAACGCTGAATTATTAATGACCCAAAGTTGCCCCATAAGGAAACTTTTACGCGTTCTTTCTATATACAAAATTGTCTCTATTTGTGGTCACTTCTCATTCATTATTAAAACCAATATCTGGTTAAAAAGAATTATCGGAATCGCGCACCGAACAAACTCATTTCATATGCACCTGCCCAACCCGTTGTAGAATGCACTCAATTATTAACGAAGGGACTGAATGTTACTTTGTATGGGATTGTAAAAGCCTTTCAGAACTCATCAGCATAATATAAACCCTACTATACTTTCTTGCGTTTCGCGTGTCAATACTTTTGTCCGAAAAACAATTTTATCACACCCAGGAAGCACTCAGGCAGGTCTGTTCCATTTGGCTCAGCCATGATGATGACGGCTGTCGAATTATCTTCATTGGTTTCCTTGTTGTTGAGGCATTCAACAGCATTCAGTAACCAAGGGGTTCATAACATGCCAAATCCACTCACTCGCCTCATCTATGTACAGTATTTGTACGTATTTCAAAAGGATGTTCCATGCATTGTTTCTTTTCATTATAGTACTTAAGATACAGGCCAGTTGAAATGCAAAAACTAATAATGGAAGCAGCCCAAATGAACTCAATGGCTTCTTGCACCTTAAAAGGCATACATCAATAAATTTATCGAAATAAGGAGAAAAATAGAAAATGAAGTAATTTGTAGTCAGCAGGGCTTAGGATTTTTTAAAAGAAATATTGATTAATCTTAATTTTCTCGAGTTTTTTTAGTGCCAATTTTTTACAATAACTACAATTGACCCTAAAACCTGGTTAAGGACAAAGACTATAAAATAATGATACTAAAAGATACATTTCTTACCTCCTTTAAATACTGTATGGTCCCAATCTTCTCAGTTTGTCCCAATACTGTAGCACTTCCATTCCCACATTCTTTATTGTTCCTGCTTGCCTGATTTGACAGAAGTTCAAGCTTTTCCTGAAAATGTAACAACAACCCCAATTCTTCACACACAAAAAGAGCAAACACAAAAAACTTTAAGAATGTGTTAGCCAAGGTCTCTTCACCCAAAGAAATAGCTAAGAAAAAGCAACCGGAGTAATCAAATTTCATCTAGAAACCTGCTTGGTTTAGGATATTAATTTGGTGGTCCCAGATAGGAAACAATTATGAGGGCATTTGATTTCGAAGATTTTGAAGTAAAGAAATATCTTGAAACCTTTGTTCAATAATTCAAAACTTTGCGAAATTGGTTTCATGTTGCCTTTTTACCTGTCTTTTTTGCATTTAAACAAGCTCATGTAAGCCTTGGAGAATTTGGTTTGCTGTGAAAAAAATATTTCGTGCTTTTGATTTTTTTGTGTTTATTTGGCTTTCAAAACAAAAAAACCTCTTTTCCGAGCCCTGGTCATCAACCTTTCTTTCAAAATTTTGCGATATTTTTGCAACATTGATTTGATAATTTTTCAACAAATAATTCGATCGAAAGAGGTGCATTAATGGGAGAGTTTGTTATGTCCATGGGTAAATTTTTAGTCCCTGATGAAAAAAAATGTTTTGAAGCTCATGTCCAGGTTACTAAACCCGATAAACATTGCAATTCAGAAAATCTTTGATTTGTTTCGTAGCTTAAATTCGCTCAGGGTGCCCCCGTAGTTAAAAATTTCGTCAATACAAATTAGCCATAATCATGCCTTGGGTTTTCATTTCATTTTCACGTCTAAGCGATATCATATAGAAATATCTGAACACAAAGTAATCACAGATTTTCTCTCTCTGATGTTTATATATTCAACACATCTGTAAAGCCAATGGTCAAAGTTATTTGATTCTTCCTCGACCTGAAAAAAAACCAGGCAGAGTAATCATGTATTTAACCAGCGAAAAATTCTATGATGCCCATTACTAATGGGTAGAGACAGCCAAAACATGCATAAAACAATTTCATTTAATGCCATTAAATATGGATAAAGTTGGTCAAATAATGCACTGAAATATGCATTTAAACCGATAATGTAAGCTTGAAAAGTGGAAAAAAACGTTTAAAAAATCAGAAGATTTGACAGTAAACGCAAAGTTAATAAGAGTTGAAAACCCCAATTTGAAATCAACAAGATTGACGAATAGCATGAATTTGGAACGGCAATTTGTATTTATCAAGTATTTATTACCCCAAACCAAAATTCCATTGAATAATCCCTAGACCCCTGGAATCTGGACTGCAATGACGCAGCTGATAAATATGTCAGATGGGAAACTTTACTTAAGTGCAATATTTGCCTAATTTAGGCAACTCTTACCGCTCCATTCACATTCACATGTTGTTTTCCTTGTTTTATGCTGTTTTGCCTCATTTAAAAAGGTTTTAAGCACTACTTGATTTCATCTCCATCAAATCCATTTGCATAGTAGGGTTCTCTCTCTGGGGACCCCTAGAGGCTTATCCGAGGTTCAATTACCAAAAAAAGCAATCTGTTCTCAAATGGTCCTTGTTCTCCATCTGATATCACTTCACTTGCTTCTTTTGTCAGATTTTCGCTCATTTTAGCAAATGCCATGCTTGTTACTTGTAGGGTGTGGGATCGGGCTGGTCCCAAGGCGGGAAAGGGGCATGTCTGAATTGCGGCGTGTTGAAATGTAAGCGTGTAAAACAAGGCATGTTGGAACAGGGATGCAGCTGGATAGAGGCATGTTGTGATAGGCTTTTGTCCACTTGAGGCTGGACAGGGGCGTACCTTGGCGGAGTTTTGTCAGAGGCCATTAATGGTCAAAACCCAAATGTGCTTAAGCGAAAACCCCAGAATAAGCATGAAAACACGAAATATTCAATAAATGCAAAAAACCTGTTTTATGTCATAAAGTGTATAACGCATATTTTGGCCGTCTCTACTCATGGGCTACCTTGTATTTCGACATTGCAGGATAAAGTCTTTGTGAAATCAAAATAAAGCATAAAATACCAAGAATTATCTCTAAATCATCACTTTTCTTAATCCATTTAATGTTCTATCATTCATGTGAGATGTATCTGGTAATCGATGGTAGAGGCGATGAGTTAGACTTAACATTAAACCTGTGTGAGAGGGTCAGTCAGTTGCAAAGAGCTGAAACAACGTCTTTCGGGCAATTTCATGCTCTTTCCAAAAAAAGGCTCTTGAATTTTTTAGCTAATGTTGGTATAACTTATTCAGAAACGTTAAAATGAATTTTGATTTCAATTTCTTTACTGCTTTTGGATGGCGTTAAGGATCAGCGTTTTCAGAACATTTTCTAAAACCATTTACCGTAATTTTCTCCAGGTCAATCAAGATCTCAGAACTATTAGCTTTCACAAAATGGTGAGTAGTCTTATTCTTAAATGCGGTGTTACAGCATATATTTAATGAAATAGTGGTGCGAACTGACGAAGACCAATCTTTAACAACTGAGTTGAAAACTAACGGAACGCAGTAAAAATCCTGAAGGGGACAAAAGAAGTTAATGGTATGTGAGAAAAAAATCTAAACTATGTGAAACATATCTTTAGATCGTCAAATGTGTGTAAATATATCTTTTCCCCCATTTTTCCGAGCTCTAGTGACGACCAAGTTCTACGTCCTTGGAGATCCAAGACTCTGCATCGGGAGAGAGTAAACGAGAGCGAGTTACACATCCCTTGTGGAAAATTAGACCAGGCTCGATTCAGCAAAAAGCCGTCAGACTAACACACCCACCGAACTAACGGACGGAACCAGGGCAGACGCTCCCAAGAAAATGTACGAAGCAAGCAGAGACGGACAGGGTGCGGACGAGCGTACCTACTACTACTAACTACTAGATACTATTACGCGTACAATGCAATACGTAAGGAAGAGGGACGGACGCCTCGCTCAACCCAATGTGATTTCTTCGAGGTGGAATGAAAGCCGATCGGGTAAGGTGGAACCGCATGGCCCGGTCCTCCGGAAAATAGACCGAGCGAGAGGAAGAGGAACAAGATTGGGGAGAAGGAGAAGGACGCCGAGGAGGAAGAGGAGGAGGAGAAGGTGGAGGAGGGAGCGACAAACATACCTCCTATGAGGGATGATTAAGACGAAGGAGATGATGATGATCATGATGATGATGATTTTATGATGAGTTTGAGGACAGGTCGCGTTCGTTTGGGTGCTCTATGTTGTTTTGTGCGTCCTCACCGGGTCCTCCCTCGCGGTTGGGAGCCTCCTCCGCGTACTCTTCCGTCGAGTGTTACCGGTCTTTGGTGGTTACAAAGCCTTATTCCGAAATAGGAGCCTGACGCAAACGCCGTCTCAAAAAGACCTTACTGTCTGTCCTCTCGTTCTCTTGTACTCAGACACACATGGGTACATTTATTCTAAAGCAGTTGCAAATTCTGTTGTAAACAAAACCCGACCAACTTGGTTGGACTCGGCCGTGCGCTTATCTTTGTTTGAGTGTGGACATAATCGCCAGGCGACTTTTATTGGTGAGACAAAATTACTCAATTCGTGAAGAGACCCAAATGGCAACCAACTAACCCCTACTACATCCAACCAACCAACCATCCATCCTTTTAATTAGAGATCGTCAACTGTTACTTGTTAACATCGTTTTCTGCTTATTGAGACTCTATTCATCATTCATCATCGTCTCTCACTTATCATCATTCAACTCCATTCAGGTAGGTCAAGCCAATTAATAATCAAGCCCCTCGATTTGAAACTTATGCTATTTTGGTTGTTGTTTTGCGCTGTCCGTACCTGATGGACTGGTTCCTAATTGTGCCCGTGTAATTCTTGATGCGGTTTTTACTCAAGGTGTGAGAGTGTTGCATTGGAATCATCACTAAGTGCTAACAAGACCTGAGGCCAGAATCAGATAAAATGGGAAAACCACCGGGATAAGATCGGCAGGAAGGATTTTTTGAATTGCCAGACAATATTACTCGAATAATTACTGTAATGTTTAAAAAGCCAAGATACCTAATCTCTTCATACTCGGAATCATATTATGATAAATGAAAAAAAAAAGTACGAGAGAAGACAATGACTTACTTAGGGCGGTTGGAGAGAGATAAAACCTTCATTTGACTTTTACGTTTTGAAAGCACAACCTACAAAGTTCTGAAGTATCTTCCAAATTTATAATGATCTATTGGAGTGATCAATACTTCGTACAGATCTGCACTTTTGGTCTTTTGTTGTTGGTGGATTGATTTTTTAGCTTAAAATCGATTTTGTTTGGGGCAAAAAAAAACAACAACTTCCTTTACATGGATTGTGAATTTTCTTGGGGATCGCCACTGGCTTTGTTGGGCTCCCTCGAGAATGACTGTTTGAATGGGTCCATGGCGATAGGGCGATAGGTGGTCTCCAAATGTTCCTGCCCTCCCGAGCTGTTCTTGAATTGAGTTAGTTCTCAAAACGAGATAAGGGTCTTGCGAGTTGTAATACGACTCGATTGTTGTAGGACAATGGGGCTCTGCCAGGATTATGTGAATTTGTTATTACTTCTCAAAAAGTTCATCCAATCACCTTTTCCATATTACGTAATGCCTAAAAATGACGTTTCTTTACTTATTCACATTGAGCAACAAGTACGTAGTAGATTGTGGTGAAGTAAATACCCGAAAACGTCTCTTTGACCCTTTCCTCGTCTTGCTATCTCCATATTCGTGGGTCAGGAAAAAGCTGAGTGGATTAGTAATTATTCTTTCATTATCAAAACAATAGGAACTTGAATTGAATATGAAGACCGATAGTTAATCAAACCACCCCACCAACTACTTACAGTACGAACTAGTACGAGCAATGAGTAACTGACAAGCTTGCTAGCTAGCTAGCTAGCTAGCTAAGTAACTAACCACTCACTTTTGCTCCGTAGTGCGTCTCTGATCATCCCGTTGTTTCTGAAAGGACAAGGGCCGCGACATTCATATTTAATGTATGAATATCTTCTTCCTGAATTGTAAAAATATAAGCCAGAGGATAATTGCGTCGTGATTCCTTCAGGCCAATTGGGACTCATATCCAGGAAAAGGGACAAAGGGTTACGAGAACAGAGGGGTCACCCACCAAATGGTCCCTGTTATAGTCGGTGTTGATCCTTGCAATACAGTTCGTTGAAGAGATGATTGAAAGTCTGTCGTGAAAACTGGAGGTTAAATCCATCATATTCAAATCGTTTTAGAGGTGTGCAGACGTTCTAGATACATATTCGTAGTTCATGGTTAAAGATTGCAGGATCTCGTCCTCGTTTTTAGGAGCTCCCAACCTCGGCTTCACCTCCGCTCCCCTCCCCTTCCCTTCCCCCGGCTTTGCCTGTGCTTCGATATTCGCACTGTTAGGGAGGGTATGTACTGCACGTAGGTTGGGCGGCACCTGCCCGAGTTTTCTCCAGTGCGGCTGTCTTCCTCGGACTCTGAGCCAAGGAGCCAAGGCGCCAGCCGCCATGAATTCTTTAAATGAGAAATTGGAGACCCCGTTAAATGGCACTCCAAACCAATATTAGCACGGTTGAAAGCAATTGATTGGGAAGTTTTCCCAATGATTCGTCAAATATTGAGGGATCAATCCCAAAAATATTTTCCAAGAAAAGACTGCACAACATATGTTCTGGTAGAAACATACATATTTCATGCTTTGATTTCTAATCCAATACATCCTGTTGCATGCAAAACCTAACTGTCTACGTAGTGTAGATTTCGATCTTATACATTGATGATCGGTTAACACAGAGAAATGCAAAGACCTTCTTGGTTGCGTGTCCGGACTTTAAGGATTTGCCAACCAAGCGCTTGCTTGGCCCCTTGCCCACTCTTAGTCCTTTCTTGCCCTCGATTTCATTAACAGTTATTACTCGTAGTTTTTGATGAAGCTGATATATCGTTGCATCATTATCTGATTAATGAAGAGGGAAAATGCACACCAAATGTGACCCGCTCGTTACTCTTACCTGACTTATGAGGACTCCCCCTTTTTCCTTGGGCTTCTCCCACAATAAGCGTGCACTTCACTAACTTCCTGATTAAAACAACGGCCATGCACACATTGCATTTACGACTAAGCTTCGTACAGAGGCTATTATACAATTACTAAACCATTTACAATTCACGAATTGGCATCCTGAAACCAGGATACAATTAAACTCTAGCGGCCTTATCAATCTGAGGACCAACCCACATTATTGGCAATTTTCACGTCACCTATTAGTTGAGCTTTCATGTGGGACATTATATTATTATATTTGTGAAATTTAATCACCAATTATCGAAGCTGCCATTGAATTAACCAGTGGAAACAATGTATTCTGTTTGTTCACGACTTTTTAAGGCATTGCTTGTCATTTACGGAGAGGAGAGGGTTGCATACCTGGCAGAACAATTATTTTACTCAAAAGGACACTTCTGCTACAGCTACAATTGAAATGATATGACATCGAAGCTACTTCATTAAAGAACTTCACTGTATTGGATGTTCCTCTGCCCCTCTTGAAATGTAAACAATAACAAAAGCTGGCTCACCAGTGGACTGTGGCTGTGGACTAAGTGTGTAGGGTAGCCTTTGCCGTTTGATCTTTCTCTCAGGAACGGCTTTCGCTAGAAAAAATGAATAAGGCAGTGATTGCAGCTTTGAAATGGTTTGAAGCTATTTTTTGGCTTAATAAGAAAAGTTCTGTTTATGTGCAATGACGTGCAAAAGTAAGTGACTTTCTAGACATGCCTAGATCATTACTTGTACAGTAGCTAACTAGTGAAGCAAGAGGGCAAAGTATAAACATCGCATTTTTATTTACCTTTTGAATTCTTAAAGTATTTTCTTGTTTGTATTGTTTGCAAATGCTTTTCTATCAGAAGTGTTTTAAAATGTTTGAAAATAGAAGTAAAAAACTCAACAAATGACAAGTTTGATTAGATAATGAATGCGAACTTTCAAGCTTTTTTTCAAAAAATGGCCAAAATAAATCTCATATTTTCACTAAATTAAACCCCAACGGGTGCTAATGAAGTATATTTTTAAGGTTTTTGAACATCTATATTGTCTTGTTTTTGTCAAACTTTAATCTCATGTTAATCAAACCTGTGGTTGAGAATGGTGAAAAGGCCAATGTGAGACTTTTATTTTTCAATAGGTTTAAGTCACAACATAGATGGCTACAAGGTTTTCCGCCTGACTCAGAGTACTAAAATATATTTTGTCTGGAGGCGGGGAGGGAGAGCGGAGCAGGGAGTGAAAACCTAAATTACTACTTTAAATTCCTTCCAGAGACTTTACCATAAGTATGAGCTGTTAACTATGGTAGAGTGGCAGAGTTTTGTGTCAGGGAAGTTGACTATAGCGGAGTTTTGTGTTGGGGAGTTTGCACTTTCAGAGTTTTGTATTGAAGGTACGGGGAAGCTTGCTTTTTGCGAAGATTGAATGGCGAACAACTAGTGGGATATTTCGGTTGGCGAAAAGAAACTCTTACCCTCGTGATATCCTCCATAATTCAGTATCCAACGTGGCCTAGACAACGTTATTCAAGAAAACTGACTATGCGCTTTGGGTTTGGGGTTTAGTATTTGATTAAATCCTTTGAGAAAATTGAAAGGTATGTTAGGCACTTTAGGTAGACATTGCCTTTGACGCCCATACGTTGAAGTTGTTGCTAATTTCTATATCTGTCTATTTACCCAAGTTCAAAGTGAATCTTCATCTTCATCCCATTCGCATATACAGCACTGCTAGCGAATTGGGGACGATTTTAAAACAATTGATTCAAAGGAGGGAACTGATCTTGTTTTACTTTATTCACGGAGACAGTCGAAGTGGCAGTCACTAACTCTGGGGTAAGTTTCCATCTTTTAGTACTTCAGAAGCGACTCAATATATACTTTAGTTGAGGTGGGTACACTAACTTCACGCATGTATCTAATTTTATGGCGAATATAACAAAGGGGGGGGGCATAATGAACGAATGTTAGAAGATGGGCGTAGTTGTACGGAGATTTATTTCCCTCAAACTCAGCCGTGCTGAATTCAAAGAAACTCGACTCAACTTTCCAACGAGGCCTGCGCTCTCAGATAATGAAAGAGATTTATTGTTGTGAGTATAATTCGAACCTTGCACTGTCTGATTATTTATTGATCACCGATTATCAGCGTAGGATGGTGAGCGATGCTGACCAGGTGCGAGCATTTTCAGAGCATCCCGTACAACTTGCTGGTATACCACAACGCAACAGATTATCTCCTTCCTCAAAGGTGCAATCTTGACAACTTTATTGTATCAGGACAAGGCAGATCACGAAATTTCGCGTGGTTCCTGCAGACGATTGAGCAAATGATGGAACTATTTAAGGTCCAAAAACAAAACAAACATCATGGATTTTTAAGGGAGCCAGTCATCACTGGACAAAAGGTTCTTAATTACATTAGTTACTTTCATATTCTTATCATTAGTTGCTTTCCCAAATGAATAGCACATAAAAGGATGTGCCATCAATTTTCATAGCTCATGATAAATCTGGGCCGTGCTCTGGAATCAAACGAAACGCTACTTCAATTGGTTCAACCATACATTTGCAATTTCGAAAATGAGTTGTCTACGTCCACCTTGGAGCGAGACATGCCAGCCATAATAAGTCCTTGTTCTGTCCTAGAAATGAATTTCCCCTAAACCTCATGCCATATACATGGAAGATAGTCTTTCTGGAGATGAGGTATGGGTTAGAAATGAGGGTTATCACACTCATTTTTGTTATTTTGATTTGCAGTGGAAAAATTTCTTCGTCAAAGCAACGAACGTATGACTTATTGATTATCCCTGGTGGCCTAATCAAACATGCGAGACTGGGTGTATTCCAAGAAGTGCAAAAATCCTGTTGTTACTTACTCTCACCGTGATTCTATTTGGAGGGCTCTATAGCGAATAAGCGTTTTAAGCATCAGGAAACCACAGGCAACAACTTGGTTTGTGAATGGTGACTTGCACCTTGGTTTAAAAACATCAAATAATTCCTTTAATTTAACGTTCGTTTAAGTTTAATTCAGTCGTCTGCTAACCTCAAAACCTAGCTCTATCGATGGAAAAAATCGAAGTAGTACTGTAGTACTGGGGCGAGTCCGGACTCGAGTCCGAGTGCACTCTAGTCTTTTACTCGATTTTGGAGTAATTGGCCGGACTCGAGTCCGGACTCGTTAAAAAATATATCCATTTTATCATAGAATTTCGAAAGATGAGTCTTTTTGCTTGACCTGACTCTAGTAAAAGACTCGAGTCCTCTCTGGGATTGAGTTTTTTGCTGGACTCGAATCCGGCAAAAATTAAAAAAATCAAAGGCCTCGTACAAGTCCAACCCCAACAGTTTACTGTGGGTAAAGACATCAAAATTTTGATGCTAATTAGATTTGTTTTGTTTTTTTATCGAGATGACTGCAAATGAAATGGTACCAACAAATTTCGAATATCAACTAAAAGCTTGTCTGGAATACCATCACAATAAAATGAAACACCTGTCATACCGTATTTGATGCTTACAATGGAGTGATTCCACCTTGTCTCAGCTAAGGCTAAAGTCCCTACTCTTTCCAATTCATGAAACAAATGATCCAAGTTAAAAATCATTTGGGATCACTTGCCACTACCAAGATGGTCAAAGCTTCATCTAGCTTGTGTTCTCTAGATCGGCATCATAGTGGGTCTTTCAAAATGTTTAGGAAGGGAATAGGAACTCTATCTTCAACCGTTTTAATTTTGAATCACTACATGAACATTAGTTGACGAGCTTTGAGGAAGTCAGGGCTTCACAACCGAGTGATTCAAAAAATCGATCAATTCCAACCAAATTCTGCCTCTTTGCCTTTCCTGCCTGCCTTACCTCAAAAAAAATTATATTCTGCTCTTTAATTTCCAATTTTCGAAAACGTGCTCTTGATGGCATAACTTAACTAGTTTGCGTACGAGATTCATGCATGTAAAAACAAATTCAGTGCCCATTCATCAAAAATGGTTTCAACGAGATGAGGTGGTGGTTGAGATTGTTGCGTGGTTAGTATTGTTATTCATTTCATGACAATTACTCGAAGAAGAACGAAATGACCCTGCTCAGATCTACATTTATTGTATAGAGGCATGGGTAAATTCACAAGATACAAGAACTATGGCTCTCTTTTTGGCCTGGTTGGCAAAGCCAAACAGTCAGCCGCTCGCAAAGTCTCGTAGGATGTGTTTAATTATGCAAAAGGGGAATAAGATGAAGAGAAAGCTCGGAAATTTATTATTCTGAATTGAGGGGAGAACTTTGATGCATAAGTTATTAGCTCCACACGCATCTCTCAGCGCAGAGAGCAAAGGAAGAGAAAGACAACTACTGGCAGACAAACGGATGGACAGACAGATATAAACACACATGCACACTCACCCATACACGCACGCACGCACGCACACACACACACAAACGCACCGATCAAGAGAGAGAGACACCAAGACCAAGATTAAATATTCATATTTTTTCTCTTGCAAACATTAAATACACTGCGATCATCATCATAATCATGATGGCAAATATAACGTGCATGACTAGAACGTGAGTAGCTGAAAGTTCATAGTTGTTGTCCCATAATGACAAGATATGACATAGAATTTTGAAAATATCAGAAAAAGAAAAATGATTTGATTTCATTTCATTTATTACTATTATTAAAGAAATTCGTTGCACTGCCAAGCTATGGACAAACTTGAAAAGCTATGGGTGGAGAAAAGACTGTTCAAAGTCTTGGAGTGAAAAAGTCAAACAACAAATTGACCAAGACCAAGTGCAACAAAGCAGAAACAACCGAGCATTGCTTTTTGCACCTTGCAGAATTAATGTGTGTTCTTCGAAAAGCAAGCCCTGGCCAATGGCATTTTCCGATTCCGTTTCCCCGAGTGTTTGAGCAACTATTCGTAAGGACAATTCACTTTTCACATCAACGTTTCCGAGTGGAAACTTTTCTTACTTCTGAATTTTAAAAAGTAATAAAATTGACTCATCAATGGTAAGGCAACCAAACGCCGCTTTGGAAACGGGAGCATTATTTCGTAGCTCTGTGGAGATGGGAGGCGTAAAAGTAATTTTCCAGTCACAATTGAACCAAAAGTAGATCTCCACGCACCAAATTTGGGGTTCAATCACTATTGGGTAATAAATTACCCTAAAAACTTGTCCTTATGATATAAATGTGCGTTTTCAATAGCCTATACTCCCTTTGCGTGAAGTCTATTCAAATTCAGATTTCAATTTGTTTTAGAAATATACCTTAGCCTTGTTTTTTTCATGCTCTCTCATTGCGGAGAAACTCGACTAAGCCCTCACTCGTCTCTTCAAACCCCAAGTTAAGCAAATGCAAACTTGGCAAGAGGCTCTTTAATATATCAATTTTCTCCAAGTCTCATTATTTTTCTACTTCCATGGACAGAAAGTCTATTCAAAAAATAACTATGCTTTATCCTCATTTGATTGCCTCAACTTTTTGCATTAGTACGGCGAGGCTTGGTCTAAAATAAAGTTACGACGATGATAACAAAAATTCATACTCATATCATCCTGCTCACTTCTTTTGAGGCTTGAAAATCAATCCAACGAACTCAATTGTATCACTACACCAACTGTATCAAAGTCCCACACCAATGCTAATGCAGTTTTGAAACCTAAGTAAACGCGATCAAAGGTCCGCAATTGAGTTCAACTTGCTTGACTGCAGCACCTTTAGAGCCTCATCTTGAAAGCCTCTTTTGTACAAGGCAGAAAGTGGTTCATTTTCGATCCCATGATGCTGCCCTTGCAATCCGTTTAAATATGCACATGCCTTAGCTTCACTTTAACATCTCTATATATGCGCAATATCTAAGTGGCATTGGCGGAGAAAAGAGGGAAATCAATTGCTCTATTTCCATTCGTATTCCTTTTCCATATTTAATTTCGATCTGAATTTGAGAGCTTGGCAAGACAAGTAAATATTTAATCTTGCACTTTGTCTAATGATAAGGGACTCCCCAAAAGCTTCACGACGACGTAAATTTGAACGCTTCTCTTTTTTCATTCAAAGTGACATTTTATGAATCACACTACCGACAAATTGACGCAGAGAAAGCCTCTCACGGATTAAATCTACTCGCTCGCCAGGAAACTCATCATACTGCGACGTTGATGATGGAGGCGTGAAATTGTAATACTTAAGCCTAGCAATTTGCAGACAAATTTCTCGAAGCATGAATTGGTATCGATTTCAGATAAGTGAATATACAATAAAATGATAATTTTACCGCCAGAAATCAATTGAATCTCATGTTTCAACCAAATCAGGCTCAAGGAAAAGTTAAAGCTTGAGGTGCTTTGGGACAGGTCTGGACCGATTTAATATGATACAGGGTTTGAGTGATATGGACGGATACATACATAAATCATTCTCATGCATTGTTGGCCCTAAAATCTTTGATCATGGCCACAAACACTAATCATAAATGAACGAAAGAACGAGTTGTTTCATAGAATTTTTTCAGTGTTTAGAAGATCTCATATCATTGAGTCACAATGAAAACTACTTATGAGCTCTGCAATCCCTTTTTCAAGCAAATTAAAGGAATCCACACATTTGAGGCCTCTTCGAGATCACAGCTTGAAATGTTTTAACGAATGTTCGTCTAATATACTCATTAAAATGTGTCGAAAACATTATGAAATGGAAATAAGTCCCTCTTTTCGCTTGTTGAAATAAACATATGCAAGTTTCCTCATTAGCTTCAAAATAAAAAGGGCTTCGTTCTAAATGTGGACAATTTGCCGCCTCTACGAGAATGACACATTGTTGGATTTGAAGAGCGAGTCTGTTTTCAGTTCAATCTCGAAAACTCATCGAAAAGCACGCGTCCGTCCGAAACGAGATACTTCTGTGCTAATAAATTTGAAGCCCTTTTTCCATGTCTTAAAGGAAAATGTAAGATGAATTTATTGCTGCAATAAATTCGTTCTCAGGTTGGTTCCACATTCGACATAGCTCTAAGATCAAGTCCCCATTCCGTTTCAGGACAACATGTTTCGTGCGAGTCCAATCCCACCCCGCCCACGGTCACCGCCTCCCCAAGAAGGGTCGCCTGGGCCATTGAAGATCAATGAAGATCCGATGTCGCCTCGATCAGAGCACGATGCCAACCCGATCTCCTCGTCCCAAGACAAGGATGATCCTCAACAGCATTATTGCCTCAAGTGGAACAACTACCAAACCAACCTGACCTCCGTGTTTGATCATTTGTTGCAAACCGAGGCCTTTGTGGATGTGACCCTGACCTCGGAGGGTCAAGTGATCAAATGCCACAAAGTGGTTCTGTCTGCTTGCAGTCCGTATTTTCAATCCCTTTTGTCGGGAAACCCCTCCCAACATCCCATTGTGATTCTCCGGGACATCCCTTGGGCTGATCTCAAATATATCGTCGAGTACATGTACCGAGGTGAAATCAATGTAGGTCAAGACGAGTTGCCTTCAGTCTTAAAATCCTCTGAGGCCTTGAACATTCGGGGTCTCGTTGATTTTCGCTCCAGTAACCAGGGCCAGCTCTCCAGTCCCAACAAGGACGTGGAATTAAAACCATGCTCGAACAAAGGCCCGCCCCCTTTGATCGATTTTCGACCTCACAAACGAAAGCGAACCTCCTCGTCGTCGTTCGATGAACCCAACGTCATCTCCCCCTCGTTGTCCCGACCCGAGCCCACGGATCCCCATTCGCCATACCATACTAGAGAAGACTGTTCAGCCTTGGAGATGGGATTGCCCTTGGGTCCCCCCTCGATGAGTTCTTCCTTTCAAACCCGAACCTCACACCCGGCTCGGTCTCCGTCGTCTAGTCAGTCAACGCCCCAAGGGGCACACTCGGCGGCGGGCTCATCCTCACATTCGATAAGCAAACCCAAGAATCAAATCCCCTCCGACGATTTATCGGATGTGAAGCCAGGAATTATGGAACTCATACAAGAGGAGCGGCGGGTAAGTACTCATCGCCCACTGTATGCAGGCAGGATCAGGTTCTCGTTTGTGGCTGAATCTAAATGGGCCTCGAGGGCCAAGCTAGTGTTGATTACTGTAAGCACAAGGTACGTACGCACGTACTTTACGTAGAGTGCGACGCAAGAGGCTTGCAAAACCCATTGGATGAAGGAGTTTTCTATCTCTCTTCATCCCTCCCCTCCTCCATTTGGCTATTCCATTGGAGTGTTCGCAACGGTAAAAGTATTTGCTCGACCCTTATTTTTGTATCTATAGATCTTATTTTTCTGCCCCAGTTTTCTAAGGCCTCGAAATAACTCGCTTAGCCATGATAACTAGTTCTGCTCTAACAACGAAAGAGAAGTACCAAAATATACGCTATAAATAGGGAGGCTCCGTTCGGTTTCATCGTCAGGATCAAGGAGCAAAATAGGGCACACCCACTCACATTTGTTGCATTTGCCCAAACTACTACAGTATCAGTACAGTACATTGCAGTACAGTACTACTACGGCATTCAACTAGTTGTCAAGTACTACATACTTGAGTGGTCGTTCCGTAGCCTTGGTGTGCAATACTCCAGCTTGCCTCGGATATGTACTTAGGTCTATATTTTTCTATCTGTCTCTCTCTCTTTCCTTCTTTCTTTCCCTCTTTCTTTCCCTCTTGTTCTTGTTTCACACAAGAAAGCTGGCATGTATGCTGAAATTAGCTGGCAGTTGGGTTTGGAACGTCTCGCTCGCTCCCTTGCCTTCTCTTTCTCCTTGTCTCCTCGTTCAGTCTTTTTCTCTTCCAATGATGTTCCTCAAACTTTACTCAAACTTCGTTCAATGTGTTTACTTTAACTGGCTTAAATTTGTAGAGAAAATCGCAGGATCTTGCCTCTCTTTCTTTCTTTTTTTCCTCTCTTCCTTTCCCTTGGTCTCTTCTCTCCCTTGATTCGTCCGTCTATCTAGCAAACGAGGTCCGTAGTCCGTTCTCTGTCATCAGTGTCATCAGTGACTGGTAGGTAGCGAGTCGCGACTACGTCTCTAGTTTGTACGTATGTAGCACAACAAACACATGATTGGATGGAGAAGAGGAAGAAAACAGCCAGATCGATGGGGTAAAACTCAAAATTCGTCAAAAGACTATCTAGCTTACGTATGTACTAGGGTACATACCCGAACAAATTGACTAATGGTCTGAATAGGCGCTTTAGTTTCTTAGATCTCATGCGAGAATTGGGATTACTCGTTCACCTAATGCCAACATAATGTTTGAGCTTGAGTTCCATTTGGTGGTCATCGACAGCGACTACTCTTACTTCTACTCCCATTGCATATATTACTTATACTACTACTATTATTCCTACTACTGCTGGTAGTAGTAGTAGTAGTAGTAGTAGTAGTAGTAGTAGTAGTAGTAGTAGTAGTAGTAGTAGTAGTAGTCTATTTAGCATTCCATTTCATTTGATGCGACTGTTTACGTACTATCGTCAGAAGTATGTTGTGCGAAATGGCAGGCATTCGGGAATGAAATTGATGTTTCTAAAGGGGAAAAAGAGAGGATTTAGAAACCAGTAAATTCATTCAAAAATGGCATCAACTAATTTTATGTGCAGTGCCTAGACCCGGTGGTCAAAAAGTCCTATCAAGTTTCCAGATAAGAAACAACTTTGTTTTTTATTGCATTAGCAAATTTTTGCCCCCATAAAAAAACTTACATGCCTAAAAATATTTCAAAACTGCAATTTTCAAAATTCCTCATTTATAATGATTGGAAGTACACTATGTGATTAGCATTTACTTAAAAATTATGATCGGGTCTATTCAACCGCTTCTGAGATATTGGGATTTAAAGGTCCAATTTTCATTACTTTTAACACCAAATTGCCCCAGTTATGTCCTAACTTAAATTCCCAAAAACTTTATACATATTGTCAACATCACACAAGTGAAACATTAATATTATTTTTCTTGTATGATCATGAAATATCTCAAAATGCCATATCATGTCACTTAAAACACAATAAAAGTAGCATATTTTTAAAATATGCTGTATAATTATCAGAAGTACCTTTAGCTACACATTCACTTAAATTCTGAAGACAAAACATACAACAGACAATCGTATGAATTTGGGCTTTGTTGAAACTTTTTAAAACTACGTCTTTGGGGGCTTCATTGTTTTTTGGGAAATTGGCAATGATCGTTGAACTCCGTGTGCTTTCAATGGTTATGAGATAATTTTTCAAAAAGTTGTATGTTTAAAGGGTTTTGAGTAAGTTTATACAACATTTTGAGCTTTTTTTGAAATTAGGTAAGGAAAAAAAAACAATCTTTTACTTTTCGGACATTGAAAATAGGTATCAATTCTTTGGAGCTAAAATCGATGAAAATTGGGATATTAAATCTGATATAACTAAGGAACGTTGAAATAGATCCGATCATCATTTTCAAGTAATTTTTTATTAATTCATTTTTGAAAATTTCACTTTTTTATGTTTATAGGCATGTAAGTTTTGATGTGGGCAAAAATTTGATAAAATGATCAAACTAAAGTTGTTTCATTTGATTTTGCGAACTAGAAAAATGCCAAGATGCGTTTGGGTATTTACCTCAAAGCTTTAAATGGCATTTTAACCATTGTGTAGATGTAAGGATCAGAGCTGTCATCTAATGGCAACTAGACTTGAAATCAAAGCAATTGGAGTTTTAACAAATTATATTTGAGGTGATGTAATTGAGAAATTTCAATAAAAGGGTGGGATTCCATTTTGGTCTTTCATTCAGAGCAAATCTTTAATGAATCTGTGACGTAGACCAAGATCAAGCCACCTCCTTCTACCTCGATCTTATAATATCTGTTGGTCACTCACAGAGTTGCCATGAAAAGGAAGTTATTTTCAAATTGGCTCGACGGTGAAAAGGGAATGTAATTGCATAAACATTTAAAAGTAATTGTATTGAATTGAGTTTGAAAAGAGAGCAATTGTTCATTACCTTTCAAAAGTGATTGACACACGTCTGTAATAAATAAATCCCATCTTGGTTGTGGTGCAAGGAATTTACGACTCAAATGGCCAAATTTCCCGGAAATTAAGCCCAAACATTTCCAATCAAACCAATCAGTAATTGGAAAAAAGTTTTGAAATTTAGAGCTTTAGGCATTCCTGCTACTTGGCTACGATGGTAAGTAACAGTACATTTGAGTGGTTTCGAGAAAGAAATCGCCGAGAGAGAGGAAGGAAGGTACGTGCTTTCTCTCGCTCTCTCGCTCTCTCTCTCTCTCTCTCTCTCTCTCTCGCTATTTCGCTCTCTATTTTGACTATTTTGTCGATTAATTCGTATCTTGCCAACTCCCAGGTGAGCGAGCAAGTACTCCACACATCATTCTTTTTCTCTATTTTGACGCGGAATGAAGAAAAATATTATGCTTCCATATATTTCTTGTTTTTTCAATCCCCTAGGCCAACGTACCCTAAAGTAGGCCGTTAGGAGGGTTGAGCACCACAATTGCGTGGGACGCCAGCAGACGCCAGCAGACGCCAGCAGACGCCAGACCTCACTCAGTGCAAAGAAGGACACATTGGAACGAGTCTGGAGGGCGAGGTTCCAACTGAAAATTATGCGTGATTACAACAAAGCATTTGCTCATAAATGTAAGAATTGAAAATTGAAAATCCAACCGATCCGACAATGGAATATTTGACCACTGATTGTCGTACGCATTTGTTGGAGCTTTCTTTTTTACTCAGGTTGTATCCAGAAAGTGGCTAAAATTTTATGAAACTCTTGCTTGCTCATTACAGTACATAGTATATGCGTACGAGTAGTCCAATTCAAGGAGTCGTCTTTCGACGTGTGTTTTTGCTCTAGGGGAGTCAAGAGCCGAGCCATTTTATACGACTCAAAGTTCTCATTTTGGGCAAAATATTAAGAAAACGCATCCACAATTGAGCAGATTATTTCTAAATTTGACTTTGCTTTCTGCCTCCTTGTGGTGGATACGAAAACTCGTTTATTTGAAGAAGCACAACATTCTTCTATATGAGGCAACCTGCACAACAACGTCTTCTGTACATTGCTTATTTATAGAAAAACTTAAAACTCGGTCAGATTCACGAAAGATTTGCAAGAAACTTCTCAACCACGTCTAAATATCCACTAGATACGTCACTTTGCAAATTCGTCGTAATCTTTTCCAATTTGAATGCTTTTATCCCATTTCAGATAGTGCTGTTCGATTTTTTTTTTCAATTTCTTTAGATTGATTTGGCGATGCTAAATCCGATTTGATTTGCCTCTAACAATGAACATCTTTGTTGCTTGATCCAATTTCCATTTTTCTTGATCATTGGCAAGAAAATATGATGATTAAGTAACTTTTGGGCCGAATGGGGCTTCCCAGCCAATTGTTGTACTCCGTTGAATTTCCTTCGTGTTCTCAAATATTTGAAGGCATAACATGCCCTCATTCTGGCTGTTGTTGTGAGTGCTTGCCTCCCCGCCTCCCTTGGATGCATGTTGTTCGAAGTAATGAAATGGAGAAACAAAATAATTTGAACGAGATCCTTTTCTTTTGCCTTTGGAGCGAGCTTTTGCGCCTAGAAGTAGAATGTGCCATAATAGTGAGAGCGTACTGAGTAGCAAATAGTTTGAAAGAGACAAGGAGACGGGCTGCGTCTTCGCCAAAGAGCAGTCAGAGCTCACACTGGAGGATCGAGTACGAAATGAGAGGATGAAAGAGACTAGCAGTGCTTTGGGAGAACCGAGGGAGAACGAGAAGCAGAAGAAGAAGGGGGGAAAAGAGAAAAAAAAGCGGACAAGTCGATGTGGGGGCTGGAAAGCAGCAGGCAGATCACTCCAGCGGAGCCGTGGGCTTCCTGCTTTCATTGGGCCAGTAGTGATAAAACTTTTATAATTTGGTATTATTGCTGGCAATAAATTTCTAGCGTGTTATTTTCGTTTTTGATACTTGCCCAACTCCCAATGTGCTGCCTTGTGTAGCTTCAACTCGTTTTCCTTTTTCTCATTTCCCGCACCCATATTTGCTCACACAGAGGCGTGAACGTAAAAAGAGTTCCTCCCCGAACGAGTCAACTCAGAGCCGTCATTTGAACTAACTTGGTAAATCCGGCCGACTCAAAACAGACACTAACCAATGTTAAAGTCGCTTACTGCAATTGCTCAGTATTCCACGAATATCCTCACAGTGAATACAATATCGAAGAAAACGAAATTCGTCCGCAAAACATTACAACCCTCTTTATCAACCCTTTCAATTAACTTGAAATTGAGGTTAAGCTTTAAAACAAGCTGTTGAGTCTCTGGATATAGTTTTGAGCATACAAATGACTAATGAATGACAAACTATTTCTCATAACTACCAACAAACATTGGTCATGATGACTGATGAACCAATTCCGCGCTATAGACAAACCCATATCAAGAAATCCGTTAGACCCGCTTCTTCTTGGTGGAATGCTGCGCTAACCCCATGCCATGGCCATTTCCCTCAGTTCAGACTAATATTTGCAGACTTCATCCGGCACTGGGATTTGAACCAACGGCCTGAGGAGAAGATTCTTGCGTTAGACAGCTCGACTACACTGTTGATGTTTGGAATAAGTAATCTAGAATCTTGTTTAATGAGCCCTTCGAGACAATGACCTATTGACATAATACAATTCTTTTATGGTCATCAAAATAGTTTATGAATATATAAGCTTTATAAGCCAGAAAAAGAGGAAAGAAATGGTTAGTACAATATTTTTTTGACCCTTGAGAGAAAGAGGAGGACATCTTCCAAAAAAGTTGAGAGAATCACTTTTGATAATTCAATTCAGCTTTCAACAAGTTTGCTTGTTAGTGATCCAATAGATTGTGTTTTCTGTATTGATGTAAAAGTGTGAAGAATTGATTCGCTAAGTGAAACCCATTTTTCGTTTCGGATTTTACCTTGGTAACGTGCCATTCCAAAAGCAGAAGCAAAAGTATTAGATTCTAAAGATTTGTACAGAGTATAAATAAATAGTTCAATTATTAGTTAAGGTATTGCACGTTAGGTTACCTTGTTAGATTGTCTTCAAAAATCTCGCTGCAATACCTTTGGGTATGTTGAGGTCCCCATTAACCCTTTTTCTCAGTTGTCGAAATACATTATAAAAAATCCGGAGCATGTAATTAGAAAAATTAGAACAGTCACATACAAGGTAGCATATGTATACGTCCATATTCTACAACTCTTCATCCAAAGGCAATATTAATTGACATTTTTTTTGGTGATCAAAGCAACAATTCGGAAAGATTTTTTTTTTCAGGCTAAACTTTTGGAAGCTTCACAGATTACACACTCTTGGATGAATCATCATCATCATCAACAACAACAACAACAACAACAGAAAACCGGCGCATCTGGAACTAGTTTATCAAACGTCAGGAGGGAATCCTCACCAATTCCAGGTATGTTGCTTGGTCCAGGTTGTCTTTCACACTCTAACTCTAACTTTACGGGTTGGGTCATGGCATTCGGTACCATTTCATTTCAAATCAATAATTCAACACAAACTAAAATAAAAATATAATAGCCCCATTAGGCTTTGTCTTTTTCCAGCGTAGGATCAACAATGTTCGCTTTTTTGCAGAATTGATCAGATTTGAATAGCATGTGGCAGGATTAAAGCATTCAGATCCACACTAGTTCTTATTTGCTGTACCAAATTAACCCAGGGACTTCAGGGTGCATGTTTGCGATGGAGCCAATCGCTTGCTTTGGTTTAGGGAGAGCCACCCGTAGCTGAGGAGGAAAGAGCGAGAACAGTAGCTGATGGAAATAATGATAAATACTGATAATTCAGGAACATCCATTATGTGAGATCTCAGACGGCAGTTTTGGCTAAGTGATGGGATAAATAGGTTTTCAAAACGAAGATTGACAGAAAAATTGAGAAGTAAAGACTCAAGTTGATCCCAAACCAACGCAAGAAGTTAGATTAGAGTTAAAAAGGCAACCCTGTTTCGACGTAAAAAAAATCAGGGTCACGTTTTAAGATAACGGGTTTCAAAATGCCCGCTAGCAATCCCATTAAAAATGGCAATAGAGCTTAAAACACGTTGAAGAGCGCCCTCTGCCTTGCCTACGTGAAGATTAAAAATCGTGAAGTGCTAGGCTCAGAGCGTATTAAAGAGCTCTGGAATTGTAACCTTCATTTTGTTCGCAACACTTCCAAACATTAGGTTTTTGAAGTGTACTGGAATGCTGGAAAATAATGCAAGATTGGCGTGAATTGGTAAAATTAAAAGAAAATAATTAGTTTCTAAAGTTATAAGTACTATTTTGCTGCCCCTAGAAGTCATTAGTTCTTGAGATAAGATAAAAGTAAGTTTTACAAAACCATAGTTTTTCGAATCGTTCAGTAATAATCATTAAAAACACATGCTCATGTTTAGTTTATGATCGCACAAGTTTTGATGCGCTTTCAAGCAAACATTATGTATGGAAAACTCCTTGCTTGATTCTTATTTGGGTGTTATGATTGCTGAGAATGTTGCCCTCGCAGGATTTAATTTCCCAGAAGAGCTGGTAATAAATTATTACTAATAATTCCTTGTGTCAAAATGCTTGAATATTGAATTTTATTTCATCATTTTAAGATTTTTAGCATTCAAAATCCCATGTGTGTGGAACACGATAGGAAATTAATCTAGAGTGTTGACTTTCAATTTTATGGCTCAGGTAAATATGTACGTATTCGAGTAGAAAACTAGTCCACGATCATTGGCAATACATATTCACAGTACGCGAGCGTAACAAACCTAGGCAGCATAATGATCGGAGAAATAGAGGAGCAAAAATCTTAGTGGACTACCAGCTTTCTGTACATACGTAAGTGTAATACCTTCACGCTTTAAAGAAAGATTCGTCTAGAGGTGCATGCTACCTTATATATTTTAATCCTAGAGATTTCCTCTCTTGAATTACGACAATACGTCGGGGATGCTTTATTATTACAATATAAGTAAATCTGGCCAATCTCATCCGAAATATGATATTATAAAGTTAAAAAGGGAACTGAATAATTAAAACCACCAGGTGGCTGAGAATGGACGGCGTATTGTCATGCTTGAACCTGTGCGGTTGGCAAATCTTTATTTACCGGTGTTAATCAATAGTTCAATGATTTTCTGGGATGGGGTTTGTTTCCTCGTTTAATGCCATTATTCACCCTTCGCAGATTACCATCCACTCGATCCTTGTTCCATGTGTCACCTTGTTTCGTGATAAATTCATGTGTACATAGAGTGTGTGTTGGCATTACGTCGTTATGTATATTTGACTTGGATTGACTGTTCTAAGCAAGCCGTTGAGTTTGGTTTATTTTGAAAAAGGGCTGCAAAGACTTTGATTTTGGTTAGATCATTGTGCAAAGCGCATTATGTTTCTAATTGAAGCCATCACTTATACAAATAGCTTGTCATGCAAAGGAGTGCATTTTTAGGATTGCGTGGACATGTTAATTTTTTGCAAGCACCCTTTAGTCGAGGCCAAGCCAGCAGTGAGGATCAGAATTTGCCAAATATGAGGCCAACATTTAAATGAATTGCTGAACAGCTTTCGACTCTCCGGGTCGATGCAATTCATACGTAGTCCGTTTAAGCAGTCCAACGTATGCATTGCCTTCCTTAAAAAAAAGGATTGGGTCCCTGGGGAACTTAAGGGAATCCAATTAGGCTTTTCAAAAAGCCACAACGAACTAGTTGCTTATCATTTTCAGTTTTCACCCGTTTGTTGACCTTTAGTGAAAAAGCCATAAAACTCAATTTAATGTGGGTTCTCATTCGTTCAAACTCAAAAGTCATCATGGGCTAAGCTTGCACGGTAGTAAGAGAGGATAATGGGCTAGGGTCGTTTAGAATAAGCCGTGGTTGTTATTCAAATCGTCAATCGTTGCAAGGCTATCCGAAATCCTGAAATGTTGTGCCTTAAGTGTGTCTGGTTCGAGCTGGAGATAGTTGTGTATGGCAGCCATGAACGCATGCAATTCAATTACAGTTTTAAAGGAATCAATCTTGAACTGATTAAGATGTTCAACCCAGCAGTAGAACATATTTTTGACAAAGAACTCTCTAAAATGTTGAATTCATACCTATTATCCTATCAATCATATTTCGCATTTGAGTTCCACCACTCCTGCACGCTCGACTTCGACCAAATGATAAAACATAATATATTTGGGGTGCATTTCGGCCGATTTGTCTAGATGACAAATATTCAATTTACTGCAAACTCGCACTTGTAATCCATCTCAAACCAATCCAAAAAACCCGAGAAGCGATGCGGTGAAATTACAAGATTGAAGGAAAATGACAAATCACGCATATGCCATGAAAATGGATTTAATTTGAAGTGAATAAATACATACCTTTATCGCGCCTCTTGGCCAAGTCATTGCATAAGTCGTTGCAGAAAAACTATACAAATATGGTTATTTGGCTATTACCAATTTTCCATGTATTACTAGAAAACTAACTAACCATTGGTGTCTGGCTGAAACAACAATCTTAACTTACTCTTCTTCTGGCAATGGTGGACTACCTACATATGTACAGTCGACCGGTGAGACGTGGGCCTCGACAAAAAATGGACAGAGCACCGAGACGACTTCAACAACAACAATGATAATAATAATAACAACATCAACGACAACGACAAATGGAGAACCAACTACCAACCAAAACCACTAGTGGCTTGGGATGATAATCCTGCACTAGAATCCTGTTATCTTTGTTCCAAGATATTTTGGCAAATGTTTCAGATAAAGACCTAGTAGAAGCCCCCGGGACCAGCTCAACTGTTACTAGCCCCGTTACTGCTGCTGCCACTTGCACCACCAAAAGAAGCTCCCCATCATCCTCCTTCCGGAACGACGAGAGCACTAATAATAATAATTCCCTCGCCAGCAGTATCAAACCCAAGGCCTCAACCCCCAACAAATCGGGTTCCAAACAACCCGCTTGGAGTCAGGAACAACTCCAAGAGGCAATCTATTGCGTGATTACCCAAAGAATGCGATTCACGCAGGCCTCGACCCGATATGGGATTCCTAAAGGAACCCTTTATGACAACATTCTGGGGAAATCGAAACGGATGAAGGCTTTGGAAGAGATCTCATTGAGTCATGACCAAGAGATCTTGATTCTGGAGTTCTGTTGCGAGATCAGCTTGATGCCGTACAATCGGAGAACGAGCCGAAGTTTGAGATCCATCGTGTCATTTGTGGAAAAAATGATCAACGACTCAGTCACCATCGGCGAAGTCCACGATCCGCCCTTCAAATTCAGCCTTCGCAAAGGCTTTCGATGGTGGTGGGCTTTCTGCAAGAAGTACTCCATCATCTCCTTGTACTTTGACAACACTCACCCCTTGGGCGACGTTACGACAATTGATTTGGACTCGGATACATTCGCCGATTTGCAACTTTGGGAAGGTGGCCACGACGCCTTTCACCCGCCTCCCGCCCATACACGTCCCGTAATGTGTGGAGGCGCCCCGACCTCGATTCCTTTCTCATTCCATGCCCACGCCCACCTCGGCACCCCTCATCAGCATCCTCAGCATGATTTGTCGCATCTATACACGTCGTTTTTGAATGCTCATCACGCCTCTCACCCTTATCTTTCGACGGGATTGAACTATCCCCAAAACTTGAGTCTACCTCAGTCAAAAAAGACCTTGAAACATTTCAATGAGAATTGATGCCGCCGCCCTCCATGCATGGAACGCTCAACGAGTCAAACCGCAAACGCAGACAGTTCACACTTGTACGGTTTGTCAGTAAAATGAACCACCAGTCTCATCGACAACTGTACGTACAGCATGGAGATTTAGAAATCAGGCATGTCAAGTTCAAGAACGAAAGCCCTCTTATTCAAGGTACTTCATATTCAGATCCGTTCGTCTCAGACATCGACAAACTAACCCAAGCTCAAATTCCTCACCTTCAGCTATGTTTCATTGCATATTGGATAAACCTACGTAGAGTCAACCGTTAGTCAGAACTATTGTTGGTGAGATGCCAGAGCCCTGACCGAGCCTATGGAGGCTTTGACAAACACAATTGAATGAAGTGACTTGTTACCTCAATGAAAAATAGAGAGATCCCCATATCATGTTTTATTTTCTCCACATCATGCTTGCTTGTGCGTGTCGCATATTTTATTGTCTTCGCTTCATTTACATTGTACTCTTATAAATTGCTCCAGTCATGAATTATCAAACAGATGGAACAGAAAGTGTGCGTGGATCATCATCAATTTGTCCGACACAAATAAGCACTTGGCACTCAAATTTTGTAGCATTTTAATGTCAATCATCAACGATATCCCAAAGAAGGCAAATTTGGAAAATGACAAAAAAAATAATGCCGTTATTATTGTTGACAGCAACATTTGTATTATTAAAGCTGTCTTTCCAAGTGGCTTGAACGTGAAAAAGTGCATTTTACTTTAATTGTAATTTCTGCAGTGTTTCATTTCTTTCCCTCACGTTAACCCAACTCAAATTCCACGTTAGACCGAATTAATCTTCGCTCTTTTGAGACGTATTCAAGAGCGGTTTTATCGATAAAAACTAGCACGACGAATTTTCTCGAAAGCCAAATATGAAATTTCTAGGCACTTCTCAATGGGTTAACGCGATTATAGTCACTTATTGAAGGTCCCACAACCTACTGCGAACGTCTCGAGCAATATTCTCTTACTTCTTACAATAAACTAAGTAAACCCTAACTGCAATGACGCGATCGTCAAGAAAGGTGATGGAGAAAATCAATGTACCAATGGACTTCCACTTGCATTTTCTTATTCTCCAACTTTCTGATTTCAATGCCCATCCTGTTAAGGGCTATGATTGATTGAGAGGATAATAAAGCGTACTTTTTTAAGAATCCAGTTTTTGATCAAAATTTGAGTTCTAAATGGTTTCTTTTTGGAAACTGTAAAATGTTTTGGAGTAAAAGGTTATGGAAAATAAAGCGTCAAGGACTCAAATGAGCCTTCAGCAGGAACGAGTCGTTAGTTATGATTAACATGTGATTTTCATCACCGATCGTTTACGTATTGGTAAACGTTATTCTCCACCGATTAGTTGGCGGTGCTACATTTTTAAACTTAACCTAAACTTATCAAACCTAACCTAACCCAACACGATATTAACAGCCCTTAAAGCCTCTATCTAAACCTTTCTAACGGTTTGTCACAAATTTAAAAATGAGCACCGCCAACTAATCGGTGGAGAATAACGTTTATTTTACATATTCGCTAACTTTGAAATAAGGGTGACCAACCAATGGATTGGCTTACGATGCTCGTTTAGCCATTTTTGCACGTCTACTCTGATTTGCCAATCATGCTTCAGTTTCATGAGTTGGCTCATTCTGTAAACCTCAACGAGCAGGAAAGCTCTCTTTTTTTTATCTACAACGTATAACATTATTTGTTTATTGTATGGATAACTCAAGCACTCCTGAAGGTGCATAAAGAGTATTTGTCCTGTCATATGTTAAATGAAATTAAACCGAACAGATGGCATTTTTGAGTAAGATAAAACAGGGAAAGGGAAAACCAAGGGACTAGAAATCATGATAAATATCCACTACAATCGGTACTTCAGGTACTTCGAAGCATGCATCCAGGGATTCGAGCTTCCTCTTGAAAATTCCGAAAGGAGGGGTCCAAATCGTTCCAGGGAGCCAATATCCTTAGAGCGAAACACCAATTCCTAATCATCGTCCGAACCAATGGTTTCCTCAAGTTCCTCATGGCATGGTCTTGTTGGCACGTTGTTTCTCTGGTTTTAGAATTTTAAATGCAAGCTTGCTTGTTTCTGGTCGTCATCTCGTCCCCTCGTCATCTTGCTTTCTAATTTAATTATTCTTCAAACACGTCAGTGCCTCTGATGACGAACTTGATGAGCGGGAAGATGAATATTTTTTCTTTGCCAAGCATTAGTTTAATGAATAAATTAAATTTTCGACTGACAGCCCAGCCTCATGAGCTCAACAGACGAAGTGAGCCAACATTCATCCCACGGAAAGTATGTTAGTCGAAGAGATACTTACTAAAAAGAGAAGCTTTTTGAAGACGCCTGTAAAAAGTTTGCCCCTTTTCCCGCACCCAGATTTAAGGTAACCTCAACGTAAGGTTCCTCAACAAAAGTATGTACTTGGGTGAGACTGTTTCTGGCCTTGAGGTAACAGGCCTATGATTTCATTTCCTAACATATTGCTGAATGAATGGGTTCGCTTGAGATTCCCAATTGACAGGTTGACCAAAATCAAGCCTGAACCCCATGAATGTAGGAGGTACACTGTTATTATATGTTGTCACACCTTAGTGATAACTCAATATCATCATATCATCAAGAGTTTACCTAGCCTCCAATAACACCACGGTTGGTTTATGAAATTTCATGAAAAATAATTCAACCATTGACAGGCACTACATCATTTGTCTGTGATATCGATCTTCTATTTCTTTTTTATAACTCACTTTGATAACTCTTTTTATAAAACAAGGAAATAGTTCATTGACATCTTTTGGACGAGACTCGACATGATCATTTTGACGCGATGGAGTTTGTCAACAAATGTGCTAAATGACAACCTCAGGTAGCCTTTTGTTCCAGTGAGGCTGGTTTGGTTTTGTTTACGACCCGTAGATGAAACAAAGCGGCAATTACGAAAGTTTGAACTCGATCCTCATCAAACCAGAAAACACGGCTGAAGTTTTGCCAACATCATTGATCACTCGGAAATCTGCTCAGTCATAATAGAATGGTGATATTCCTACTGATGCAAAAAACAAAATAGGTTTGTGGATTCAAGTTGGTGAACCAGTGTCAATTGACTGCTTAGATTCCTTAAATTACAAAACTTTGTCTCATATTTATAAGTGTATTCCTCAATATTGTAGTATACGTACATAGGTGCCACACATGGGCAAGATCCTTGTTGTACTATACACACACAAATTACGTATGTGTGTGTGTTTGTATGTATGCTAGGTTATATAATATCATGTACGAAGTCCAGAGCTCTCTGTTTCTAGCTGAAGAAATAGGCAAGCTATCTTTTTATGGATATATAAACCGAGGATGCAAGTGTACGAGTATGTGCCTCATTTCCGATTCAAAGGGTTCGTTCGAGTGCTAGTTTCATGTTTCTTTGTAAAGAAAATGACAAAGAGATTCATCGATACAGATACGAGTCTTTGTGGTCGCCATAGCACGTTACTTTGGTTCATGTACGTAGGTAGTAGTTGTGAAAATGATTGACAAATCTCGAGCATCATTAGCACAAACAAGGCATGTCGGAGTGATTCATAATCATCAAATAGAGCCAACATGGTTCTAAATTGATCTAGAGAACATCATTTTTTCATCCGAATATGAAGCCACCAGCGTTTTGACGGGAGCCCTTGGTGGATGGAGCTAAAACTCGAACATACACTCACTCAGGCTCTCCCTCAATTCAACTAACTTGACATTCAAAATTTAATTACTTCAATTATATGGCAGGGTTTGAAATCTCATCCTTGCGTGTTTTTCTCTCGATGGAAATTCGAGATTACGGATAATTTGATCGTTAATTCAACAATAATATTAATAGGTGTTCATCAATGGAATCATAGCTCTTCAATTGTCCTGAATACTTGGATCATCACGTCGCTTGATCTTGATACACGTACCAAACATGTACTCGTAGGTGGTAGAAAACATGGCACATTTTGTGTACGCCCACACGCCCACGCCCACACCCAGAGCCCTGCTTGTTCTGGTATTTGGTATGGTAGACGGCAATAATCGTTCCAAAGGAGCTTCCTCTCATTCATACCGATAAATCTTCATGGACTTTGAAATTCGATATTTTTCCTTTTTAATTCATTATGGCTTGAGCAGGGGACTCTCAACTAAGGAATTGAATAGAGCCGTCAAATATGTAATCTAAAAGTGATGACCGGGAAATGAAAAAGGCATTGGATCGTGATTTCTAATTTGCTTGGAGGACCGTCGATTTTTTTTGCCATGTGGTCATTGGTATGTCGGCTATTGGGTCTCGTGAATAAGGCTTAAATCTTTTATGAGGAGCAGGAATAATACAAGGATACAAGGATCCCTAAAACAAAACGGAAATCAGTAACAATAAGTTCCCATTGAATGTCGGTATGTAAGTCTTCGTGGCAGACGGAAAGACCGAGCCTATCATTGAACACTATCATGGCTTTCAAATTGCTGCCTATTTCCTGAAGTGATTTTAAGCCATAGTCCATAAAAGAATTATCCTAAAGGGAAAAACTTGGAGGTTTACTCACTCTTAAAGCGTTAAGAGAGGCCAAATGCAAAAGCCAGGATAAAATACAACGCTCAAACGATGATTTCTCTCCAACGTTCAAAAGCACATGTGTGCCAGGTTTTCTGTACCGGATATTGGATGAAAAGTTTTAAATTACTTCAACACATTTGTTGACTAAGTGGTGTAAAAAATTCGCATCTGTCTAAAGAATTAGCCATCAAATAAAGTCTTTGAAGGGACTTCAAAGACGATCAGGACGTATTGGATTCAACTTCGATCATTGTCAACTGAACCACTTTTTGCTACGTGCATTGCCACCATCGCCTCTACCGCTTCAATAAAATTGTAATTTTGGACTATGTAGCATTATCTGGGTAGACATAGATAACGGAGAACTTAATTCTAATACGGGAAATAAACTAGTTGTACAAGATATACAAACCGTGCCACGGTTTAGAAATGAATTTGTCGCTGACTATTAATATATTGTATGAGATCGAGACCAACTTGAAATCTCGACTAGTCTGATGGACCGGAGGGCTCTCCTATGTTCCCATGTAATGATGTTTAACCCGCTGGATCCTTGTTCTCACTAGGTTCAAGCTCATGCTATCAGTATCAGCTTCAGTCAATGTGGCAAAAGTGTTGGAACCAGAATGCTTCAGCCCTTCAATCCATGCGCTATCGCGAGCGTGGCCCAATGAAGTCTTGGCGTCCGGAAACCATGGCCGAAGCCATTTGGTCCGTCCTGCAAGATGGCCTTTCCTTATCCCAAGCGGCCCGAAAACACGACATTCCCTATCCAACATTTGTGCTCTATGCCAATCGTGTTCATAACATGCTCGGACCCTCGGTTATGGACGGTTCACCCACCATTGGAGGTAAGTAAGGAAAGCACCAATAGGGCCCACGAAAGAATTTCCTCATTTCCTTTGGGTTTCCAAGTTCCAACCCAGACATTTGATCTCCATGTTTAATGTACACGTCATTCTCATTGCAGAGCTTCGCCCCAAAGGACGAGGACGGCCGCAGCGCATTCTATTGGGCAATTGGCCCGAGGAGCACGTGCGGCAGGTGATTCGGGCCGTGGTGTTCCGAGATGGAACCACCCCTACTTATGGGAATAGTCATATGGCCTCATCCTCCTCGTCTACCTTGGCCTCTAGAACCCCAGCCAACCAGCCACATTCGTCTCAAGGGAGGCGTTCACCCACTTTATCAATGCGTGGGTCACCCTTGAGCGCTGGTCGACGAGCCTCAGCTTCATCCACGACTTTGAGTCCAATAGAAGAGGCTGGTTCTGGCGCCGTGCCTCCTCCGGGTTGTGGCAACAATTTAAGCTCAGCCCAGGAGCAATTGGCAGCCCAGTTCCAGCAAATCTATAGCAACCACTTAAATCAATTTGCCCATTCACTGGGCTCATTCGGCGGTGCGCCCACGACCGGTCAACCTATGGTCAAACCGGAGAAAGAAAACCTTCTGCTCGACCACGGTTCGTTGACCTCGTTTCTGTCGCCTACCAACCATCCAAGCAGCCACAATTTTGAAGATGCCGATGATGAGTGTGATGGTCATAACGGGGAGACCATGATTCCGTCGCTGAGAAAACGAGACTTGAGAATCAATCCTTCGTCACAGACATCGATCGTGTCGGAGCCGGATGGAATCGAACATGCTCATTCGGAACGGCTTGCAAGCTCGCAGCTCAGCTCCTTTGAAGGAACTCAACATGGAAAGCGTGATTTAGACGAAAGTATCATAAAACTCCGCGAGAGAAGAATGAAAATGATGATGATGATCAAGGGACAAGAGGAGGGGGGCTGCAGTGAAAACCGCCCATTAGGATCTGGGACTGTCCAAACTTCGCCATGCACCTCCAGCACGACCAATAGCGCGAAGGGCGCCACTGACCCTCCTCGCACATCAATGGCGGCCAGTGAGGCTGTTGTTTCGGTTCAAATGAGCCACGATCCCATGAATCTAGCCAACTCTTCTTGGAACCATTGTTCGTCCAATGGAGCCAACATCAGCCCGCCCAGTGACGAAACAACCTGAACGGGGGGCCTTGGCCGGGTTGATCGGGGAAGCAATTGGCTTGGGAGTGAATTTTTACTACCCTGGTAACAAATTATCAACTTGAATCAGTATTTTGTTTACACATACCACTTACCCAACTAGTTGAACTCGTGTTTGTTTTTATTGCCCACCATTGATTTGACGAGACAGAAGAACTGTTTGTGTCCATCGTCTGATTCTGTATTTCCGTAAATATTGAGGGCTTATCACAACCTAAGCTGTGAGTCACGTCGCGCCATTCCTTTTCGTGTTATTCGTACCTTCTAATATACATTTTCGGGAACGTTGCTCACGGGGATGGGATGAACGGACTTGGCTTTGGCCTTAATCCCGAAAAGGTGAAAAAAAAATTACTTGCCCAATAGAACAGCTTTGAACGGTTTGTTTTCTCATTAAAAGTACGATAACAAAGCCTTAAATGTCCGACCCGTCTAAAAATGAACTACCAAACCGACATTGCAAAATATGCAAAACGGCCTTTTTTATACATTTTTGTGACCTTTTGCCCAAAGCTACGCTCTTTCTAATAAAAATTATCGTCAGGCACTCCACAAACCGTATACTAAAGACCAACGTTTTCAGTCCACATAGCTTCATTTGGTTCGGATGGTCTTAATTTCCCGCCCCTAATTAATGCACTGATGATTCAGCTGTTCAAGTCGAGTCAGAAATTGTTTCGGAATAAATCTAATTACGTCCTCTTAATCATGGTGTATATTTTCAATATACCATCATTACAAATCGAATAGGCAATAATAGATTTCTTTCTATTTAAACGTTTCTGAGACAGGAAAGCTAAAAAGAGGGGAGAGATTTCAAACAACCATAAAAACAGTCCGACCAGCTGTAGATCAAAACTTCTAACAAAAACATCATTTATGAGTTGGGTTGACACAGATCTCGACGCAAGAAGCCAGTGAATCACCAGGGCCCGTAAATCAACCTCAATCCTCACAATCCTGCCAGGATGTTCATACTACACCTCATACATGTTGATTGCTAACCAACCCTCCCCAGGGACCATTCTCATCGGATGAGACAAGACACGCACACCTTGGCCGGACCAATACAGTCGTTGTGGCAAAACGCTCCACACTGTTTGCAAATGATCATGGCCTTCACGTTGCACGCCACCGGACTTTGACCCATCGGATCCGAAGGCGGCTTCGGCAAAAGTGGAACGCCATGAGATTTCAACATGATCTGACTTCCGCCTTTGTTGCTGGACCGCGGATTGGCGATTTTCGTGACGGTCACTCGCGTGGGCGTCGAGCCACTCCGGATACTCGTGTGGACACCATTGCTAATTGGGGTTGGTATCACCTTGGCGTAAGTCAAAGGGCTTTCCGTTGACCTTATAGTTGTCGGAAACGGATTCACTTCCATGACGGGTGGGTGCATTGGCATCATGGACTGACGCGAAAGCACTGGCTCGATTTGAATCGACGACTGTGAGATGGGCACCGTGGGCAGATTGACAATATCAACGCTCGAGGGTCGGCTGATCGCAATCAGTTTGTTGTTTTCGTTGACTGGGGGAGCCGAAGAAGCCCGTGGGGGCAGCATTTGAACCATGGCCGGAGACTGCGATTGGGAGCGTGACATGCTGTTGATGACGGTAATCTTCGAGTTGTTAGGGATTTGGGAGGTGGGGACGGCGATAAACTGTCCATTACTGTTTTGAACCACCAACACCTTGCCTTGAAGATTTCCGATCGGTCCCTAGAAAACAAGAATATTTGGGATACTTTCTCGTTACCCTTGGGACGAAAAGTAACAATGTTTCAAAATATCCCCCACACACTTATGAATACGAAATCGTGATTTTCTATGAGTTCAAAGTCACTTCACAGTCTTTTTTTCTTAATCAATTGCTACAAGTAACAATCTAAGACAAGTGCTGTTACCTAAAAACAACATATGTGGCAATTTGAAACTGATTGGGCGGGCCAATTGAACAATTTGTTTCTTAAATCTTTGTGTCAGAAAGTAATCCTTGGTGACAAGGTGGATTCTAGATGAATACTATAAGGAACTAACAATTGCTTTCGTCCCAATCTGTAGAACTAAAATCATTCTTGTTACTCCATAGCTTTGATTTTAGTTTTGTCTTCTTATGAACAAAACCATATGTTCGTCCTTCTTATGGCACCATTTTTGGTTAAACATTTGTTACCATTTTTTTAACGTGTCTTCCACAAAGACACTTCGATTTGTGAATTACAGTACAAGTTGCTGTTGAGGTAAATATTAATGTTGGCTCTCTCCGTGAAGGAAATGTAAGAATTAATGACGGCAGTGATATTGGAGCGGGAATATCCTTCAAATGAGACACCCAGTCTCAGATGACAGGCCGAGCGAGAGAGCTGCCGTCTGACTTGTTAACCATCATCAATGTATACCCTGAATAGTTAGTATAATATAGCTAATGAATCGGTGATAAAATGCGAGATTGCAGATAGATAGTTCAGTTGAAGATTGTGAGGTGCCATTTCAGTAAATAAATGTATCGTGTACTTCGGCAAGAGTCTGGTGTGCTTCAACAATCTCAATTGCTTCCACTGTAAACTTTTACGAAGGCTTGAGGATTTAATATTTTGTTTGTCTAGTGCCTCAATTCCATAATAAAAAAAAGCGTTGTAGATGGCAACATTTATACATAGTTAACATAAACACACTTACAATAGTTAATACATATTTATGATAGTACCACAAGAGACAGGATTGAGCAAATCCCGCCAGTCTAAGCAAAATCTCGTCCCGGAGGATTTCCGGACAAGTTTTCCCGGCGGGTTTTTCGGGATAACTTATTTTTTAATGGCTCATGTTGCCGGAAGTTATGTAATGACTTTACCGCTGAAAATCTTGAAGTCAGTTCATTACTTAGTTATTTATAAGTTCATTACAATTAGCTCTACTGCAATAACCAAGATTTTCATCATTTACCGTTACCCACCTGTCTATGTACTATCTGTGATTCCCCCTCTTTCATTTTTTCATGTGCACTGAACCAACTCTAGTCATCTTTGCTGTGATATCACAATCTAGTCCACTATTTTATCAATCTTGACCACTTCATTCCTTTACTCTTGCATCAATTTTTGTATGTTGTTTAAACATAGTTTTATACATTTATATATCAGGGGTTGCTTACTTTCTCCTTCAGGTCTGCAGTGCCAACTAAAGGTCTGTTTCTTAAAGCTCGTACCTCGGAGTGAGGGACTTGGATGTTACCAAGAATGAACATTCACCCACCACTTTGGTGAGTGGATTTTCATACCGGTTAACGTCCAAGCCCCTAACTCCGAGGTACCAGTCCCGAAAATTGGCCTCGAAAATCTCGTCCGGGCATTTGGGAGGGATGTCCGGAATTACCCCATGACTAACCCTGACAAGAGAAGCTAGTGACGTGACACTAGTAATAGAATATGGACGCAGGGTGAACTTGCTCAGATACAAAAAAGCCATAGCAACCGATCACTGTTTGACACGAATTCAAATCCGTCAAGTTTAAGGCTCAGGATCATGGAATATAAATATGCAAAGTAATTCTTGTTACAAAACGTATTCCCTAATTACATCTGAACAGATATTCCCATCTCTTTATCCTAATCAAATTGAAAGCCTCAGTGACTGATGTAATGAACGTAAAATGAAAAAGTGGCTAATTAATGCACGATTTCTTACCTTGAAAACAAATTGCTGCTGCTGCTGCCCGTGATTACTCGCGGTTGGCGAGGGCGTGGCGGATCCGGTAGGAGTGGGACGATGGCTATCTCCACCAGAGGAAGGAGCCGGTGAGATCGTTACACCCGAGAGCGAGATGGGCGATGACGGAGCAGTTCGAGGGGATTGAGCACTTGTCAACTCGTGAATCATCTCGGGAGATGTGATGGGTACTGGCTGCATCGGCAGCTGGAACTGAGTCGGTAAAGGGGTACCACTATTCACAGCATTGGAAATTGGATGATGCACTTGAACAGATTGCTGCGGTTGTTGCTGTTGGGGTTGATATATCTGTTGTTGTGGCGGTGGTTGTTGATGTTGTTGTTGCTGCTGTTGTGGCTGTTGTGGCTGAGGGGAGTGCTGTTGTAAAATCACGGTGCCCGTTGGGTGATGATGATGGTTGAACTGACTTTTAGGTACATAGATCGTCTTGACGCCCCCAGAGACGCTCACAGGCAGAGGTTTTTGAAAAACATCTGTTGACTGCGTACTGGGCGCGATGGACGTGGTGAACGACAATTGAGCAGAAGACAAAGGCTCTTGAGGCAGAGATAAAGTCGTGGGTAAAGGAGTGTTGGGTTTACTGACAATGCTGGTGGGGGTAAGAGTGGTGACGGGTGTTCCCTGACGGGAGGATTGGAGCACTACTTGGTGATGAGAAATGGGATAGTGTTGGTTGGAGTGGGTCGGACGAATAGTCACACGATTGCCAAAATTGGCTACAGACGTCACCGGAATCAAACGACTGGGTGGCGGACTTGAACCAGGAGAGAGCTTGCGTATCACAACGTGACTCCCATTGGGAGATGACGAATTTCGCAAGAGAACGCGTTCCTGAAATATTGGAAAAATGTTGTGGATCATTTATGGTATTTCCAAGGGTGCGGGGAGGCTCCAGTATATCGCTTACCATTGTATTATTTGCCGACATAACAGGAGATGATAGGGCTTGACTACCGCTAGACAACCGAACTAACTGCTGATGCTGTTGAGTACCATTGGAAGAGCTCACAACCACAAATGTTCCCGGTACAGGAGCACTCGAGGCCCGGGGTGGAGGTTGATTGGCCATCTCCAATGGCGATCCCACGGTAGACACAGAGCCCCCCGGTGTTTGGCTCACCATTACTGATGGAATCGAGGCGAGTGTTCCAACTGTCTTGCCACCCGCCGATGCTGGGCGGGGTAACATCTGTGCCGTCTGAATAGTGGGTAGGTGAAGACGAATCTGATTTCCAGATTGAACCGTGCCACTATTGGTCGAGCTCACCACCATCTGGTGCGTCATTGGGACCAACGGTCGTAGTCCTCTTATCACGTGTGCGGGGCGAATATTTCTCGTCCCATTTTGAACATTAGCAGATACAACCACAGGGCCGAAATTCATCACACTCGTCGGAGGAGCCGAAACTCGAACGATGTTTGGAGCAATGGATGGGCGGAGCTGAGAGTCCATGGATTTCTGCACAGCTGCCTTGCAAATCTCGTACGATCGTTCCAGGTTCACCCCTCCCTCGGGTTGTCTGAATTTGTTAATTATCGTAGTTGGTCGGGTCTGAAACAAAAACAAATGTAAGAATCCAGACGATTTTGAAAATAGATATGAGGACGGAACAAATATCGAATGTACACTCACGTTGGACACTGTCTTCACCATCTTGGAGATACTTTTGGGCAAAACAGACGGATCAACTTCTGACATTGGAATCTTGAGCCCCAACTCCTTGGAAACCGAGTTGGGCGAGAGAGATCCTAACGAAATGGACACACTTCTTTGGGCCGGAACGAGGGCTTTAGAGGGGGCATTCATCGGAGGGTGGTCATCCAAAGCCGTGGCGGTCGGGCTGCTCGCTTGAATGATGGGCGTTAAAGTGACCGATGACACGGATTCAGGATTGGGAAACTCGGGCGTCGAGGATCTTGAGGAGAGACTTAGAAACGGAGAATCTGGGGTACCATTGCCGGATGAGGCTGGAAGAGGGGCAATCACTACGCCTCCACTGCGGCTTACAACCGTAGTGCTCACTGGCAACATCTCGAAAGATGAAGGAGGCGTTTCGGGGGCAAACGGGGGTATCGAATACGACGAATGGACAGAGGCATTGTCATCAATTATTGTAGCAGGAGTTGAGGCGTCATCATCTAAAATGTGATCTTCAATGACCGGTTCCTCTATCACAGTACCCACCGTCTCGTCTTGTGGAATCTCGACGGTATGATCCCCGAGTTGCGACACGAATTCTTCCCCCAGCTCCAGATCACTCGAAGGCACAAGATCCAAACTGGATTGATCTGGCGTTTCAGAGTGGCTTGGCACTGGCGTGGGTTGTATCTCTGATTCGATCGCTACCTCTTCAAGTACAACGGATTCAAGTCTCGGTTTTTTGACCGCGGAACAAGCGTCTTGTACGATTTCAACAACTTTATTGACACTGCTGTCGACTTCGTCCACGAAATCACTGGCTGAGGTTCCATCACCGGAGGATGACATGCTCGGCCTTTTGGTGCTAGTTGACGAACTTCGCGAGGAGGTTGAGGGGGCGGGCGTGTCTGATTTTTCTAAAAGATGCTCAAATCCAGGAACCAGTAGGAGATCAGTGGATGTATCGTATTCATTCCGACAACCCCAAATTGGTTCGAAGTGCTTCACTTTCCAGGGGTCCAACTTGGATCGCTCACGTTCGGTTTCGAGCTTACTTCTTTGGACTGTGTCGGGGGTGAGCTCACCTTTACATAATGCCTCGCGCCATTCTTGGCAGGCTTTGGCGAAGAACTCATTATTTAAGCTGGAATGACTCAGTCTAGAATAAAAGGATGACGAACCAATTAAGAAGCTGGCAATGGCACTCGATTACGATAAGTAATACCTGAGCGAATGGCTTTTGGGATCGACAATCGTGTCCACTTTGGGAAGGAGGTGCATCAATCGATACTGGTAAAGGGGCGGCAGTTTTTGGAATGTGCCTTTATTCAAGAGAGTTCGGAGATTAACTTGACCTAATATTGAATCGGGGCTCTCCAAATCGATGTTGCCCTCACGAACGAGTTGCAAGGCGGCGGAGGCCGAGAGCTTCTTGGAAACCTTTTTTCGAACTTTGGACAACGAAAATCCAGGTATCGACGCCAAGACCTCCCTCATATTTCTGGTGGCCAGGCTCATTTCGTTGTCATCAGGCCGATACAAAATTTCAATATCTAGAAACGCATAATGGAGAATCATAGAACACCAATTGGTTAGGCGGGGAAACTGCATCTTGAATTTTAGGCCAGTCCCACCATCCACACGTACCTCCATTAGGGTTGACACTGTTTCGACGGGCCATGGCCCTTTGCACAGGCATGGTGACACCGGCAGCCACATTGGTGCTCTTCTTACGACGTTTGGCCTGCTGCTTCAAGGCTGTCATTGCCCGGAGCGCCCGTTTGGGCCGGAGGTTGCGCCCAGGTGCAACTTGATCGTGGACCGTCCCAACGGCGGCGTGGACGGGCGAGTGTGCTTCCGGGGTGAGGGTGCCATCCAAAACCCGAGGATTGGGGCCGCTGGCGACCGCGGATTGAACTTGGGCCCGAACGCGCGGTGAAAGGCGCGGGGAAGCGCGTTTAATGGGCGGGGTGGCGGACGCCGCGGTCATGCCCGCACCTGAAGGCGTTCCGGTCATGGCTACGTCGATAGCAATAGGACTGGCCACGGCGACCGAAAGGGGACTGGCCCGACTGAGGGGCGGGGGGTAAGATGAACCGGGTGGGTCCAAGAACGTCTCGGGCTCGTCAAAGACAACTTCAGCCCGGGCGATATCTTCCTCGAGCGAGTATTGAGGAGGAGACACGGTCCCCGGGTCGGGTGGGTCCGGATCCATGGTCTAGATTCGGGCAGGACTAACGCAGGCTGCGAAACCCAGGCGAGCGGACCTGAAAATGAAATTAGAGTCTGAAATGAGTCAAGCGTGGTGGCCAATGGACGGGCGGCCGCTGGCCAGGCTCGGGGTGACGTGAGTCTCCATCGTTCAGTGGACCCGCCTAAATTAGGCCGTTGAGTCAGGCCATTGTACGTACACCTAAGCTCAGAGCGGTCCAGACCATAGTGAGTGATCCAAGCTGGTCCAAGCTGGTCCAAGCTGGTCCAAGCCAAGCCTGAAGAAAAGGAGTGAACCCGAGGAGGAACCCAAACCAGTCTCCATCAGTCCAGCAGAGAGGGGGGATCCAACCCGCCCAGGAAAAACCCAGGCTGCTGGCTGGACGGACACCCGAGCGGGCAGAGAGGCCTACCTGGATCGAAAGCGTGTGGACAGGAGGCGTGTCCTCTGGGGGCCCAACCCGACAAGTGCGGCGAGTCGGTCCGGATGGCCGGATGGCGTCTACATAATGACCATGGGCGGCGGGACCCACCAGACTGAGGCGGATCAGCGTTTGACTAGTTCACCGTGGGACTCAGGGCTCCGGGAGGCCAGCCCACTGGAACCGTGGGCGGAAGCAAGCCGTGTTTTCGTGATGGGGGTCTAGTTGAGCTACGGGTTCCAGACCTTGGGATGACAAGGCGGGCCAGCAAGCCAGCCAGCCAGCCAGCCAGGAGGGAGAGAGGGAGGGCGGCTTCGTTGGAGGTCGGAGATCGGAGCCTGGAGGTTGGTGTTTAAAGGTTGAGTTCGATGAGCTGAAGTTGCCGAGTTGTGGCTGTGTCTCTGCTGTGTCTCTGCTGTGTCTCTGCTGTGTCTCCAGTTGTCTTCTTGTCTTCCCTCGGTCGCCCGTTCCGACCGTTCCGTCCTGTCCTCCGTTCTTCCTTCCTTCCTTCCTTCCTTCGTGCCTCTTTCCTTGTGTGTCACTCCCGCTGCCTGCTCTATCTCTCTTTCTCTCTCTCTCTCTCTTTCTTTCTTTCCGTCTGCTTCTCTAACTGGCTCTCTCGCGCTCTCGCTCCTGGGTTCGCCCCTCGCTCCTGCCTGGCCTCCTTGGTCTTTGCTGAGCTGGCCCTGGGGTCTAACCCAGCCCAACTAGTCAGGGCTGAAACCACCGCCTGCCGCTCAGTCCCGGCTGGGCTTCTAACAGCCTCAGCCGGCAAGATTGAGCCGAAGCGGTTTAGGCTGACTAGGCTGGAGCTTGCCACCGACCATGTAAAGACTTAAAGCTTAGCTTAGCGCGAGGAAAATTGCGAACGCTGGCCTTCATCAGCTGGAAGATGCATTTTGGTGTACAGTGACTCATGCTTTTTCATTGGCCAGCGTGGCCGGATTCTGATTGAGTTTGTCACTGATTGGGTTCGTTGAAGACCCAGCGATTGTAGGTCGTTGCTACTAATCAGGCAGTCACCCTCCTCTTTTTGGGTGTGCAGAGTTGTTGACATATAATCCATTTTCCTCTCCACTGAGGTCGGTCCAATGCCAGATCTGGTCGTTGTATGATCGGTGGACCTTGCCCTTCGTCTGGACCGAGTCCGTAGCGGGTTCTTCACTGAGTTTAGAATGGCTCGGCCCGGGTCTGACCATACCGTTGGCGCTTCCAACTTTAGGTAAATCGGCGTGACCCTGCCGGATTCCACCTGCTAAGCCCATTGCCCCCTTCCTGGCATTTACTGCGGGTCCAGGGACTCAATCGGAGGTTACACCGTGCTTCTGGCATTATTTTTCCTTCATAAAGCAGACTATTCAAAGTCTAATGACATAGATCTGGAATTGAAGAACCTCAGATTGGCCACTTTATTAGACCGGCACCCCAAGCTCCTTCTTCAAAGTAGTGCTCATCTGAGACAGAATTTTGCCAGGGCCTGCTGGACTTTGTTGTCACCGGCCTCCAGCCAATAGGAGCGCTTCGTTTCCATCCGGTCCCACCGTGTGGTCCATTTATCCTCTAGAGTTCCTTGACCCGGCACGGCCACAGTCCACCCAGTGTGGCCATCATCATTTTTATCCATTAAATTGTGCTCCAAAAGCTGATTAATGGTAAGTTAAAAAAAGTGGGGCATCATAAGTCTAAAAAGAAAAATGCATTTTCTGGACCTAATGATGTAGTGTCTGTCAATGGTTGATTCTTTTTAATGAAATTAAATGATTTTTTAATGAAAACAAAAAAAACCGTGGTGTTATTGGATGATAGGTAAACTCTTGACGATATTCCAATGGAATATCCGAGTTATTGCTTAGGTATGACAACATATAATAACAGTGTAGCTCCTACATTCATGGACTTCAGGCGTACCAACGAGTTTTCATCATCTTTTTACATGAAATTGTACTAAAACAGCTAATGGTAAGTTTAGAAAAAGTGGCATTTTTGAAGTTGGTCACCAAAAACTTGTGAAACTGCGCTTTCCCTAGAATTATTTGTTGGATATGATCATTTCAAAAGTGTTGGCACGTTATCAATCATACGGTATGCAACCTCCTATTAAATGATATTGACAAGTCATAATTGTTCGGAATTTTACCCATAGAGAATTTGAAACATCTCCCAGAAGAGTCGATGGCTTATTCATTGTGTCAAAGTACTTGGGCAATAAATTGTTCATCTGATAAGCTCTTCATAAAGTCTGTCATCTTAAAGGTTACTTTTAATGATAATACCATAGTAGGGGTTGGTTAGAAATGCCTAAACACATATTGTCATTTATAAGCCCACATGGTTATAAGGAACAACTTGCGTTTTTTACTCTAAGCAAGGATTTCCAGAAAAGTACTTGGTACCATTAATAAAAATGAATGCTCGATTTGAATCGAGCAATCAAGGATTGAAACTTATCCCAGTCTGACTTAAAAGACACTTATAGATCAACGCCTATACATTATTCCCTTTGAACATTTGAGGGTAGCAAACAAAACAATGGACGAGACTGACTCTTAGATTTCATCGGGATTCTCGAGGGCTTGAACATGTATTTTATTTTACCCTTACTCGCTCAGATTTGCAAAGATGACTGGACTAGATTTCATTAATATATAATAACAATAGGATGGGTTAATTAAGAAAACATAATCAGTTAAGGATGCCTCTATGACTGGTCTTGTTATTCGTCGAAGGGAGGTTCATTAACAGACAAAACTACTCTTGAGTTGCTTCTGGAAAGTTGGCCTCAAAACCCACGTTAGTTGGTAAGGCTTAAGAGGCTCCCCTAGGCATCACACTCACTAAGTAGATCCTTGGATAGCTTTCATCATAGACATCACGATTACAACAACGTGCCAGCAAATTGAATGATAAGCCTTTGGGGTCACTGCATGCAGTAACAGATACCTTTCATATCCTCGTTAAATACTGCACAATCCAACCGCTTTAGTCTCCCCTAATACATGAGCTTTTTCATTCCTGAAATGTTTCTAGTAAAACGTCTTTGGACCTGTTTGACTTTCTGCAAACTTGCTAAACTAGGTGTAGCCTAAATAGACAAAGCATATTCTAGATGTGGCTAAAAGATCGACCTGTGCAGATTTAGCATTGTGTACTATCTCTGGAGTTAAACGTCCCATAGATCCAACCACATGTTTGAAAAGCTTTGGCTACCTTCAACTGGATATGCGCATTGAACTTTCCATTATCTTGGAGGAATCTACCTAAACCCTTCTAGGACGAGACTCATTCAATATCATTACAACCCTTTACCAAGAAATTGCTCTCTTCTGAGACGCTTTATAAAACGGACTTGGAGACAAGTTGACCGACCGCTTTTTTAAAAACGAAACTTTGAACGGGTTATGATTCACGGCTGAATCTCCACACGATTTCTTTCGTGAAATGAGGTTGCGGTTATGATGAGGCTCAAGTTGCAATTTTCGTTCATGTGGTGGAAACATTTAGCCGAAACAGAGGAAACCTCTCTTCAAGCTGACCTCTAGAGGTGTCGAAATTACCTCGATTGCGTAAAGATGCAATCATGTCCCGCCCATTCAAGTATGTTGTTGGGATATTGAAATGGAATTATCAATGCCTTATAATTGTGATGCAATTGTTTGTACCTTTTCCTGCACTTTCAAGATAATTTGCAAAAAAGGGGAATCAGCAAAATTTGTGATAAGCTGTGCAAATGTTCGAATTTTTTTTGACATGTTACCAGGGCAGTAATAACGAAATTACAATTAACGAAATGACAGTGATTTCTTCCTTTTTTCAAAAAGGAACTGTAATTCCATTACATTTAAAATGGTGTATGTAATTCTATCGACCCAAAAATTATTCGTTACTTGTTCCTTATTTCACGCTCCAGAGTGGCATTTAATTTTTCGTTTCTCTCTTGACAACTGAGGAAATTGAAGTTTTTAGACAATCTTAACAGACATTTCCATTTTTTCATATCTTTATTCATCCTAATGAAAAAGAAGCCCAGGGCTGAAAATTTGTCTAACTTCTAACAACAATGAATGGTTTGGGTTTGTGATTTCTAATCTTGTTATAGTTGAACTCCTTTCTTGATTATATCTCCCTATTCAAATTCTTTTGAACTGAAAGACCTGGCTCAGAGCAGCATATTATTTTGACTTGAGCATGTTGCAACAAATTTCTTAACTCTCCACGCCTTCATTCATGGCTTTAGGCACTGGGTTCTAACAGGGAAGTTTTATAAGCTCAAGANAAAAGGAGGAGCTTAAGGCAGAGAAGAGGAGGGGCTTAAAGCGTGTGTTTCAACTCTGTAGTAACTTGTTGGAGAGTAGAGTCTCTCTTTGGGATCAGGGTGTGGCTCTCTCATGTCGATGCTTTTGTTCGTATACATGTTTACATAAATGAAAAGAGCGGACAATGACCAAAAAATGAGATAAAACTCACGCAACCTTAAAAGATTTCAAGGATTTTAGAAAGAAAAAACTGTGTGTCTAATCTTATCCTCGACACCCGGTATTTCAAATAACAAGGAACAAAAGTAAACTGAAGTCAACAAAGCAGTATTTTTACGTTGGTTTCTGAAAAAATAAATTCCAATGTCACCTAACTTACTATAACTTTTTCTGGATTCGAAATCCCAACCCTAATGTATCTATTTTGACCGTTTTTTCAATATGCCTATTGCATCACAAGCTTCAAAAGGCATGAGGCATGTTATCTCAATAGGATTGATACTGTTGAAGTAGTTCAAATTTTGAAAAGAGAGTAATGCAATGCTAGGCAAATAAACAATATCAATGCTCATTAGCATAACACGCTGGCAACAAAACTTTAGATTTGAGGACTATTTGAAACAAAAATGCAACATGTTATAAAATTTGGCTTCTTGGATCTTGGAGGCTGCGCCCGTCAAGGATCATCTTTCATGCTTGTACTCTTCTACTAGAGAGCCTTAACCAATGCTTTGAAATTGGCGTTTCTCGGAACTAAATGTTGTACTCACCCATCAAAGCAGCTACACTAGCGGCATTGACTAGCCCTCTAAGGAATAGCAAAATCCTAGGAGTGGTGACCATCAATGTATGTAACTAGATTTTAAGCGCATGTACATAACATCAACCCTAAAAGCAAGAGTTTTAATCATGCTGGTTACCACTTGTGAAATATATGACAAGCCTGGCCCACAATACTCAGCTAGTTTATTCAAATAAACAAAAAAAGGACTTGAGGCAAGATCAAAATGAGATAGATGCATGAAGTGGGTGTTGGGGAAGATTTGAGACCTACTGAAATAATGCCATGTTGAACTTGAGCATAATGCCCATTCGCTCTGCAAACGAGTCCACCTGGATAGCTCGCCCTGCACACTCTAGATTTTGATTCCTCTACGATCTGATGTCTGCACAGTAGGGCTTGTTAAGTGAACGCGTTCATGAACAACTGACGCTATTCCATGGAGTAAAATCAAAGACAATATGCCCAGCCAAACCGCACTGTGCATGCATTGAATTTTAACATTATTTGATTTTAACTTGTCTAAGCAAATA
>NC_081447.1:8243549-8335813 GCF_007210705.1 Tigriopus californicus | reverse complement strand
AAGTTTCTTTCTCAACATAGGACCACACAGCATAGTCCAGAGTTTTAAGATCTGGAGAATTTGGGGGACATAGTTTAGGCCTCCAAAACAAGATTACTTCATTATCCCAGTAGGAGATTGACAGTTTTTGACATTGTAAATCGTCCGGCCGCCACTTTAAGGTTCCAACTTACTTCTTTAGAAGTGAATCCCGCACACAGCAAAGCAACAATGGATTCTCTTTTTGCTTTCATAGATTTCAGCTTTAACATTTTTGTATTTTTGTTTGTAACGCTTGAATCAAGTCTTGACGAGATCAAGAAACGAGACTTAGAAGTACCTAAAGAAATGAAAGAAATGTTGGTCTTGGTGGTACGGGCTAAGTATACCTATCTCCGAAAATCGATCAAGAATCCGTTGCACGTCAATATGAGTGTTCGCCGGCAGTGGAAAGTATTTCTGACACTGGGGCTTTGTTCCTGGTTTGAGCTTAATAGAAGAACAGAAATATTTGGCTTTCCCAATATCCAAATCATGCATCGCTAAACAGTCAGAGAAACGGGCAAAGAGGTCTTGTATTTGTTTCCGAATGTGAAGAGGGAGATGGTCTAATGGGATTTGGCTGAGAGCCTCATCCAAAGTGGTTGACGAGGAGGAGGATGGCATGACCAATGCCCCATTTTCCGCTTTATCAACTATCGACGATGCCGAGGGTTGGAAACATCCTCTTTGGGTGAATGAGTCCATTAAGGACACTCTTTCGTCGTTGGATAAATAGAGATCCTGGGCCATTAGGTTTTGAGCCATGACTCTCCGAGAGTGGTCCTCAACATCGACCGAAGCCTCTATTGTGCATAAGACTAATTGGGGGCACTCCTCNAAAATCAAAGACAATATGCCCAGCCAAACCGCACTGTGCATGCATTGAATCTTAACATGTATTCCATTTTGCATGCTTTTCTAAGCAAATAGTAGTGTGGTATAGGGCTAGTCAAGTAAACCCGTTCATGGACAACTGACGTTATTCCATGGAGTAAAATCAAAGACAGCATGCCCATCCAAACCGCACTATGCATGCATTTGAATTTGACATTTATTCCATTTTACATGCTTGTCTAGGCAATTAGCATTGTGGTATTGAGCCAATTTGATTGTGCGTTAGCTGACTAACACCAAACATGCTCATTTAGTAAGGTTTTGTACCACAACTTGCACAAAACCACTCGATTATTGAAAATTCAATGGGCGAATGGTGCGACTTGACCGTAATGTTTGTCTTAGTTCTTTATCCCCAAAATGCCCACAATCAGGGTGCCGGACCACATTTTTCCTTGAATTTCCTTTACTTGACATCCCCTATTGTGCCAATTTGATAGTGCGTTCACCATTTAACACCAAACATGCTTATTTTGTAACACAGCTCACTCAAAATTACTGGATTATTAAAAAAACAATGGGCGGATAGTTCTAGTTGCTAGTTGCATTCTCCCTCCCCAAAATGCCCAAAATGAGGGTGCCGAACCGCATATTTCCTTGAATTTCCCTCACTTGACATGCCCTATAGCAAATCACCCTTCTGCAGGCAGAGAGAGAGGAAAGAGAGAGAAAAAGAGAAATCCTCATACCTAGTAATGACCTGGATTCTTGGATACGATAGTCTCCTCTCCTCTCGTCTCACCCGTCTCATCTCGGTGGTCACGGTGGCCTTATCCAGTTTTGAGAAAAATACTCGAATCCATCATTTCTTGTTTCTAACTAGTAAAATTCAAAACGACAAATTTTGATCTATGAAATTTATTGAATTCGGGCTCATTTTAAACGCCCATAAGTCTAAATGTTACCAGTATTTGTTTGGATATTTCTGTCAACCTTAAAAATAGACTTTTTAACCATTGGCTGATCATCCTAGAATCCAGCTTCAGACATCACCAACGTGCCATCGTCATCATAACATTAACTTCATGGGCATCTAGCCAGGCAGTCTGAATGCCAGCAGGCTCTGCAGCTTTCTAACCGCCGCGCCACTTCCCAGATCAGTGCTGCCAGACAGCGGTTTGGCCCGCCAAATTCAGCTACTTCTGGCATTTTCACATTCTATCTTGTGGCGAATGTGTTTTTCTTGTGGCGTGGATGAGAAATCTGGAGAAATCTGAGATTTCGACATGTTTTTCCTCAGCCATCAGGACCCTTTACGAGGATGTAAGTTGTGCCTTGGCAATTTCATCCTGTCACGCTTTAAGTTTCATGCAATCAAAATTAATGAACACACTTTTGGGCACAAGTCAACGTGCATGTACTATGCATCACTATGCATATATCAAAAAAATATTTCATGTGACATGGAGTTCAACCTAATTTACCTTAACCTTCCTGAACGTCTTACACTTTCTGTAGCAAGGGTCCCAATCCTGTGTGACTTAGATATAAGGGCCCCTAACCCTGCAGGGCTTGCACACAAGGGTCCCTACCATGGAGGGCTTGGTTGCAAGGGCCTTGCAATTAAATATTCATATTTATATCTCGCCATTTCGATTCAAGATCTGTTTTGAAAAACCAAACCAGTAACTAACATGCATGGCAACTATGAAAGCGTACAGAGTTGAGAAGCTTTCTTGTAATAAATTCTAAGATGTTGAAAGCCGAAGTTTATTTTCAGCTCTCTTTTCAAATGAGGAGGCTAATGATAAGGTTTAATATAAACACTTCATTGAAGGAAAGTTACCAAATGTCAAATATTTTGAACTGCATTATTGTGGAAATGCTTCTTTTCAGGGTTAAACCATGTCCATGCGCAATAACTAAATACCAATGAAAAGTCAAGCTAAGCTGGCTTTGGTTATCAAATCTGTTTGAACCCTGGTTGCGCTCGGGTCAAGAAGTGGCCATAACGGCAAAAAAATCGCCTGAACTCAAGTACTTCCCTAATCTACGTTAATTGAGTGTCAAAATAACAACATTGTTGACCATATTTTGTCTAGGGCACGCTAGGCATGATTATCTATGATTAAGTGTAACTGTTCTTTCAGTGTTTTCAACACAAAGATATTTTCCATTGCATTGTGGTTAAATGTGAATTTCACCTTCAACTGCCCAATACCAATATGGCGAAATCACCAATATTGTGTCCATAGGGAAATTCTGAAGGCAGAAATCACAATGAAGAGGTAAGAAAGAATGAGCAAGTAGTGACACTTCTGGTACTTAATGTTATAAATTCTCATTTAAGTCTAATTGAAAGTGGCAGAAACATGTGCATGTCTTTTGTTTTCGACCAAATTTTCTGTTTGTCAATGCATAACTAATAGAGTGACGTGATATGAAGCCAAAGCAAAAACCTTTGAAAACATTTGGAATTCCTCAAAAATCAGTTCGTTTTGAAAATCAGTTCATTTTGAAATTCAGCAAGAGTTATCATACTAATCCAAAAATTTGATATGCTCACTTCTTCAAATGTAATGATGAAGCTGAGTTTTGGGTTTGTGGCGTACTCACCCAAATATCTGATAAGAGATCCTTGCAATAATCACAGTGTAAACATATGTCATAGTTAACTATCACCTCTATTAACTCTAAACAACAATACTAAACCAATTGATCTTAGTCCTTTACAATATGTTCTGCAGGAATCACTGTCTCATCCTAGAATAAGAATAAGAATAACTTTTAGTACTCTCTTTAACACCACCACTAAAGTGAATCTCTAAAATCAGAAGTATGAAGAATTGGGCCTCAAATTGCCTTGACCATTGAAATGCATTATGAATTGCAAAATACCGAAAAGAGGAAATTGTTTTTTTTCAGTAAAAGCTATTGAAGCAGATTTCCTTAGCTTTTTGAAGTCCTAGTTGTTTCAAAAGATATACAAATTGGTTTTAACATGCCACTCATGCTTTGGGAAGTACGTGGTGGGAATTAAGTTCTTCAATCCAACTCTCAACTCTTATTTATTCAAATTGCAGCTATTCAATTTTTGTATCTTTAAGTTGCTCCCTGACCTCTAAACAAGCCTTGAAGGTTTATGTACTTGTTTTTGTTAAAATTTATTTGCGTATGTGAAAGACAATCAAAGTTAATTATTGTTAATGTTTGTTTAGGAGAATTGCAATAATGAGTTGAAAGGTCTTTGAAAATCCCTATGATCAAGAATTGTCCAAGGACAAAGTAAACAAATTTTTAATTAGCATTCCAGATCAACACTACATTCCAGGCCTAGATTGGTCTACCAACTCAAACTTGTTGGTAGACCAAACAACATGCAAAGATTGAAAGGTAATGTATAGACGACTTACAACCTTTCATTTCAATAGCACTGGGGATTACATTCCTTGTAGCGGTTAGAAAATCCTGTGAAAAACCAAATAAAAAACCCAGAAGGAATCACATTGAAGGAGCTCCTTTAAATTGCAAAAATGTTCTTAGACCTCAAGTACTTGTAAAAAAACCGAGTAAATAATACCTTCCCGCCCTAACTATTACATACTTTTTGGATTGTAGGAGTTATAATGCACCTCATGAACCTGCTGTCATAGTTTAACATCATGCTGTTTCCAATTCAATTCAACATTAAATGTTTTCTACTGAGGAAGACTTCATGTGAAAACTGAAAAGCTCATTTTCAATTCATTTACAATTTTGTATGACAGAGTTGCTTCATTTAGATTTGATTGTAATATCCAAGTGGAAGGGTCAAGTTATTTGTGAAAGTTTAATATTGATTTAAGCAAATGTAACTAGAAGCTTGTTTTTGGGTAGAGATGAAAGAAATGTTTTGCAATTATCATACTATATTAGGTATTATGTCTTGCTTTTACAATTGGCAATAAGTGCCCATTGAAACCTATATCTTGGGTTTGTCAAGGGAGGAGAATTTTACTAACACTACTGGAAGAATTAATGATAGAAAATTAGGGCATTAGGGCAATATTATATAAATAGGGCAATTGTCTTTATAATTCGTAACTATTGATATTTTTGTATTTCAAAGGTCAAGGGTGCTCTTTCTAACAAACGGAGAGATCGCCTCTTGCCCCTCTATGGGTCACCTTCTTTTTGCCGTGCGCCATCCAGGTATTCTAGAAATCCATGGATGGGCTTGTAATTGAGCAGCACATAAATATACAAGTTTTCGTGACAAATCATAGAGCACAGTATTTGAAAATGATAAATATATTTCAGTTTTTAGAACGTGCTTAAGGACACCTGTGTAGTAAAATAATAGAATAGAAATGTTCATTTTTGTGTAGAGTAAAATTTGCAAGTTACGTACAACTTAACCTATGGATTTGTTATCTTTGATGGAATGCACAACATCTACTGTTTTGCTATAACTTTTCCTATTTTGACGAAGAATACAAGCTTGCCCAGCGCAATAAATCATTTGTAACAAAGCAGCCACATGATATTTGTTCAAGAGGCTTGAATATAAGGTAAAACTTCAATCATGCATGGTTCTAATACGTGTATTTCATTTTATATTGTTCGTATTGTTTCAATGTTCTGTCTTTGACAATAAACTCTCTTTTCTTTGCTTTTTTCATTCTTTCTGTTCTTGCTCTGACCCTCTGTCACGCCCACATGACCTGGTGCAACCAAAGGTTTCAAGCCACTGACCGGGCAGCAGAACTAATCATGCTGGCTTTGGCATCAGCTGAAATGATGCGACAAGAGCGCCAAAATCACGGCCTACTGCCAGCCAATGCCAAGTCAACCCCACGAATTCTACAAGCCGACATATGTAGTCTTACATAAACCTCCACATCCACTCCAACCAATGAAATCTAATTTTTCTTAAAGAGAAGAAATGTTTTATGTAGTTGAATTATGAAAGGGTAGGGTAATATATTTGCAACTCTGACAATTTAAGGTGCATTCTCCATCTTGTTGCATCAACAATCTTGAATATATGGTTATGATAGTTTGTAATGAAAGCTAATTTTGTGTATGACACAAATAGCCAATGGAAGTCCAGCGAATTCTACTCAAGTGGAAAAGCATCTGATTTATAGAATAAAGTACCCTAGAATACTAGCGTTTTTCTAGCGTTTTTATAGTACCTTTGGCGTTAAATGTCTTGAATTGGCGTTTTTTGGGGGGGACAACCTGTAGTTATCTGGCAGCACTGTTCGAGATACCAGGTTGGGTTCGCAGGTTTTACCGGCCCAGATCTGCGACGATTGAATAGCCCAGCAACCCAGTCGCTGGATTCCTTCCATCTCCCCCTTCCGACTGGCCTTCTGGAGGTGCGTTGTCACCCGTAGAGCAGCCCAAGCCATGGAGTACGTCTCCAATACCGAGCTGACAATCGACCGGGCTGCAAAGGCCATTCAATCGAACGGACTCTCCGAGTCCGATTTTGGTACTTAAGTTGCGTGATTATCAATTTGGAGCATTGCGTTACGGAATCATCACTGCCATCCTCAACACCAAGATTCAATGATTCACCACCAAAGAAGATCACGGGCTTTTTACCCTCACCCTACATGCGTCTAGATCAGCGCACCATAGCAATTTAATTTTAATTCCTTTCCAAACCAATGGGTTTACTTGGGCCCCAGATCCAAACCAAACGCATTCACATAATATTCTCTGATTCTACGCGTCATATACATACGGCTTTAGCTACCCTTCAGGCACCCTTTAACGTACTTTGAATGTTTCAAATGCCAGTAGTTGAGCCACTTTCTATATTGCAGTTTAAAAATACCTAGTTTGAATCTGGTGTTATTGTGATTGCAGATAAGGGTACCTGAAGAGTAACTTAAGCCTTAGAACTAACTCTTAAATCACAAAAAATTACAAAAATATGTTTGGTTTGGATCTGAGATCCATGTAAACTCAATGTTTTGGCACGGAATTGAAGGTTCAAAATCAAGTGCAATGGTGCTCTGACCTCACTGTTGCACTCTTTTAATACAGAGCACTAGGATTGAGTGCAAGGGGAATGAAACTAAGTAAGACCAGTATTTAAATGAGAGAAACAGGCCAAGCTGGATTTTCTCTGAGATGTTTGTAAAATGTGGCAAGCACCACCCACTACTATCCTCGTGATTTAAGTTTGAATGAAGTTTTACTCACTTCACAAACTTAGAATAGTTTATAGCTTATCAAAAGTCATTGACCATTGCTACATGAGCAAACATATCTAAAGACGCTTGTCTTAGGAACCAGGTGAACAAAGCCCTTTTCATAAGTCCACAGGGCTTTAATGTATGGCTCTTTATATGTACATATGTATGAAACTGAACATGCCATCTTCAGCTTTAAACAAAATCACTGTCCATAATCATGGAACAAGTTAGACCCCTTGGTTCCTTTTAGCCTGTGGCTGATTTTGCTTGGTTTTGTTATATTGAAAGCAACAATGGTGGGGGGGTGGGGGTGGGGCTTCATGAAAACTGTCTGGGTGTGCATCAAAACCATCCATCCAACGTAATGCCACGTTTTTGTAATCACGCAACTAAAGTAACAAAATCTGACTCGGGAAGTCCGTTAGAGTCATTCAACGTCTCAACTCCGCCTATCTTAGATAGCTCTTCTAATTGGCTTCGTCTTCTCCTACTGCCTCAATTTTTACCTTTGATCGGTCTAGACCCGACCAGACTTGTGTCCAGCGTCGTGGGTGGGGCCAGGGAGGGCCAAGATGTCTTGATGGGTTTTCCCCACGCCCACGCACGGATCATTTAAACCTCCTTCCACTTCCATAATCTGGCCTTATTACACCCCTACACCCCCACACTCTTTGCTTGCTTGCTTGCTTGGTTGCTTGCAATTTCTAGTGATTGACGTGGTTGGCCTTTGAGGTGCCCCGAAGCCAAATGCCGGCTTATCACTCTTCTTTCCACTCGTCGGGCGTCGAGTGCGTGGGCAATGTGGCGCTATTGCCCATCAAAGGTGGCGTTCGAGGCCCGGTTCCGCTCCTGTCCAAGACGGCCCCCGAGCCGGATGTGGTGGACGAGGCACTCAATTATTTCAAAGCCAACGTGTTCTTCCGCACGTATGAGATTCGCTCGGAGGCCGACCGCGTGCTCATTTACTTGACCTTGTACATTCAAGATTGTTTGCGCAAGCTCCAGAAATGCACTAGTCAGGCCCAAGGCCAGCAAGAGATGTACTCGCTGGCCATTACGCGGTTTGATATTCCGGGCGAGGCCGGGTTCCCACTCAACGGGGTTTACGCCAAGCCCCGCAGTCCCGAGGAAGCCGATCTCATGCGACAGTATTTTCTCCAACTGAGGCACGAAATGGGCTCCCGACTCTGTGAGCGGGTGTTTGACACACCCGATGGACGTCCTTCCAAATGGTGGACGTGCTTTGCCAAGAAGCGCTTTATGGATAAGTCTTTGACTGGGCCGGGCGAACGGTGAATGTTCGTATCCTCATCTATCTAAATTGCAAACGCCCATCGCGTTCTCATTATTTGCATCAAGTTCAATATTATACTCAAGGTTACATATTAGCCAAACTATTTCAGTTGTTTTAATATCCTCCGTTCTGTTTCAATGGCGCTGTGTGTACAAAACTCACTAAAGGGCAATCAATACTGACTAACCGATGAATGACAAGTGTATATATAAACTCGATGGATGGCCGCCCGAAGTTTTCACTTGGGTTCCCAGGCCTGGCCAGGAGAACTTACATTTGGAAAGGGTTTAGGAATACGTCTACGCAGGTATCAAGCTAATTGCTCATCAATGCCGCCTTGCCCTTGTCGTTCTTGGAGCTTTTGCCTCGCCCTTTACCTTTGGCCGGTGTCTTCCTCCGTAATGGTGACCGATCCAAATCGGCCAAAATGTCTTCGTGATGCCGGACTTTGGAGAGCAGCGTGAGCTCTACTCCATCCATGGGCAAGTCGGCCAAGTCGGTCGATTTCGGTCGGCCGGTCTCTTGGGCCAAATCAATATTGTACGTATTAGCCAACATGAGCGAAGACAAGAAATACCGGCAAACCTCCTCGCGGTCCTGATTCTCGACCACTTTTTCAAAAGGCACGGTAGTTTTGGCGTTCCCTTCGGGAAACGTCGATAATATATGCGATCCGTACAAGTGAATGTCAAAATTACCTCGCTTCTCCACGGCCTCTAATCGAGGTCGAATTTGGTCGTGCCAACTGGACACCTTCTTGGCCAAATCTGTAGACAGAATGTAGTCTTGGGACTGCTGAACATAAGCAGCCACGCGTTTCATCACTAATTCCTCATAAGAATCGACCGTGTCGTCTAACTTTTTTGCTCCACCTTCATATGACGACAGCCTCATCGAAGGTTGCGATAATGAATCAGCCGAGGAACCAATCGGCTCAAACAGATCCGGGACAGGGTCGATATGATCTTCTGTGTCCGGGCCTACAAAACACAAATCGTCATCGATAATATCGACGGCGGAATCTTCTCGGACATTGAAGTCGGGCATCAAGCTCATTGGTTCGTAGGTTCGGCTCATCAGGTCGTGAATCAGGAATTCTTCCACGGGCACTGTTACTTTGGGTAAATGAGAATACTGTCCGGTTTTGATGCCTTTCTTGGACCGCCAACCGGGTTTTCGCCGGACGGGTTCATCGTCAATTTTCATGACACGTTTCTTGGCCGGTTTGGCTCTTTTGGCAGGTTTGGGTAAGATCATGGCCTCCTCCGGGTTAATGGGCTCCCAAGGCATTTCCAAGGGGGCTTTGGTCTCGTCGAGGTTCTCTTGAAATCGATCCCGTCGGCGCTTCTTCTCCAACGTGTCACCCAAGGAGGGCTGGATGGTCGGATCGGATGGTAAGCCGAGGGCTGAAAGGCAATTGCTTTCCATAAGCATAGAATGCTTGACGATGGGGCTACTGAGGACTTCGTCAAACTTATCAGGTACAGTGGGCGGGCTATCAGCCTTGTCGGCTGTTGAAGGTACCAGTTCGGCTGGCGTGGGCGTGCCAGGCGGAGATAAAGGTTCGGGACTGCCAGCAATAAAGTCACTGGGCTCGAGGAGAGGACTAGCGAGGATGGGTGGCGGTAAGCGGGAACTCGAAGCCAGAAGGGAGCTTTCATCAAAGAGAGAAACCGAGTGTTGAGCCAAATACATGCCGACTGTCAGGTCCTCGCCGAGCATCCCGGTGTTGAGGGTGAATTGGGCGTTGATGCGATAGTCGTCCTTCTGACCCAACAAGTCCTTTTGGTTGCGGGTGTGCAGATTGACTCTGACCACTTTCTGCTCTTTACCCTCCTTTTCGATGAGTTGACGCGGCGTGACGGTGATGAAGTTTAAGGTCACCTTACGATCGCGGGCTTTTTCCACACCTAAGGCGTCAGTCTTGAGATTAGTGTTCCGGGCTAGATCAGCGGTGATCAGACTGAAATCATTGAAATCATGTTGGGCTCCGATCAAACGACGCCCACCGCGTCGTCCAGACTTGCCGGCCTCCAAACCGGTTTGGCGGGCAGCATCATCCAACGCCTTTTGACTGGCCAACAAATCTAACATTTTGAGCACATTTTGCCACAAGAATTCAACTTTTTTACTGTAGACGGAGGCCGTGCCTTGCAACAAAAGGGCGGCCTGGGCAAAATTGACCGGGGCTTGACCGCCTTCCAGATTGATTCGCAGGTCGCTGAGTTCCTCCATGTAATCTTCGAGGTAACGCGAGAGCGGCACCTGCCAATTCTCGGTCAAGTCCTTGATGGGGCGGAGCAAGGCCTGAAAACGCGCATCCACCTGATCCTCCCACGACGATGGCCACGACGACCCGCCCGAACCACCTTGACTCGAGCTCGGCCCGGAGGAAGCTAAAGGCCAAGGCACTGCTGCTGCCGGGAGATGGGCCACGGGGCCACCCTTGGCTCCAGAGCCTCGACCGGGCGGACCGGGCGGACCGGGCGTCTCCGAGCTCATGGCCATCAATCGGCTCCAATCCAACGGGGGTAGAGCGATCAGCTAAGGCACAACCCTGGCTGAGCCTGGGCCAAGTAACATGGATGGGACTCGGCATGCGGCAGGGTTGGCCCACTTAGACCCCGAGAAACTACCTCATGGACAGACCACATCAACTCGGCCACCATTGAGCCCCACTGGATGCTCACAGACCGGGTGTTTGTAATCCCCCAGGAAGGCAAGAAGGGGCCTGTTTAATGACGTCGTCCGCGCCTTCCTCCTTCTCCTCTTAGGGACTGAAATTCGCTTGGGTTTGGCTTGACAACGGAATGACGACCGAGTCGGTCGAGCTGTGATCTGGATCAAAGACGTGGTAAGCGTGTCAACCACTTGATTCAGTGGTCTATGAGGGACAGGTCATGGCTCATGGGCGAATTCCTCCGATTTAGAGGGCCACTCCGTTCCATTCAATGCGGATATAGCGTTTGGTTTTGTCCCAGGTTCCCACCAAATTGGCCAGGCTTGTAGACTTGTAGGTCTGTTTGTTTTTGAATACATTCAACACAACTTATCAGTTGACGTAGGGTGACCACGTACCTTATATTGACCACCAAATGGATTGGTCGCCCCTAGGGGGCTAGTCAGAGGAATGACCCTCAAGAGATCTCTGAGAATTTTTTTGGCCCCCTCGCGGCTGCCAGGTGTGTGCAATGAGGATCGGCTTGGAACATATTTAGTTCCGCGATTCTCAAAATCAAGTTCCGAATTCAGGGAGCCAGTGAGTTGACGGCTCGTTTGTCCGCTCTGGTTGAAACTGAGTAACGCAAGAGAAGTGGATCAGCCGACACCCTGTTGCCCAACTACCAAAATGTGTTTAAAACAAATTCTCAAGTGGTTTGGTTGGAACATGGACTTCTAGAGGACCTGGATGACGCACGGCTAAAAGGAGGTGATCCTTAAGGGGGAAAGAAGATTCGTTCGACCAGAAAACTCAGACATTTCATAAAAGAAGACGGATGAAGAAAAAACACTACGTATACAGGTCTTTAAAGTAGATTTGCCTAATCAACTGCTTTGAAAAGGCTCTACTTTGAAGTTAATCATAAAGGTGCTGATAAAATATCTAAATTACAAAATTAACAGATTTGAGCCTATGATTGTTGATATTTTTGGCAGTTCCCCCTTTAAAACTATTTTTTATCAATAGATTCTTGACTTAAGATTTATGTGCTTGTACGTTTTGATCTCAGGCTGTGTTTTTCTCTCCATAGTGGCATTACTGATTATTGTAGGACCAGTGTCGTAAAGTGGTATAGGGCATATCAAGTGAAGGAAATTCAAGGAAAAATCTGGTCCGGCACCCTGATATTGGGCAGTTTGGGGAGGGAGAACTAAGACAAACATCACAGCCAACTCCCATTATCCGCCCATTGAATTTTCCATAATCGAGTGATTTTGAGAGAGCTCTATTGCAAAAACCAACAAAGCAAACATGTTTGGTGTTACTCGGTGAATGCCTTATCGAATTGGCTCAATACCTTAATGCTATGTGCTTAGGCGAGCAGATAAAATGAAATAAAGATCAAAATTCATTGCATGCACAATGCAGTTTGGCTAGGCATGTTCTCTTTGATTTTACTTCATGGAATAACGTCAGTTGTTCATGTACGCGTTTACTTGACAAGCCCTATTTGCAATAAACAATGTTTCAAATTGTTAAAACCTTTCTAGTGATACTTAAACTCAATTTTAGTCGCAACACATTAAAAGATAAGGTCGTTGTAGTGTATTTTGTCGAATTTTCAAACATGAGTCACACAATATGTGGGATGAATTGGCGAGCTGCAAAACAAAGCTCAAGCTTGTATAGTTCCAACGAGAATTGTATATTTCAATATTAGAACTAACATTAGTCTTTACAAAGGTGGTAGGATGAATCACTTTGTGGGTCAATTTATAAGCCATTTTGATTGGCTTGGCTTTCTACAACAAGAAAAGCTCTTCCACAGGAATAAATGAAGGATGAATAGTGCCACTTTCCTCAAACTTTGGACAAACAAAGTTTTTTTCTGGTTTGAAAATTATTGTATAGATTCTTGAAACAGTGCACAGGGTCAAATGACATGAAGAAAGGCAAGGACAGCTTTTCTGGATGGGAATTGATGGAGTCAGTGTTGGATTATCCAATAACATAAAAATTACTTGGCATCCAATTTCATTTAACATTTTCAAGACTTGACTTGTGGTGGAAGTCATGATTTTTTGAATCTAGCTTCGTTAAGGGGAAGAGAGCAACAGTGTCGCAAAAACGCCCTGCAACCGATTTAACCATAAACACTAACACTGTTTTCACTATTTGCTTGTTATTAAGTCAAAAGAAATTTCAGCCCACAATTCCATGCGCTGAGCGCAATGTATGCGTATCTTGTCAGCCATCAAAACCATCACTTTTTCTTGTCCGGTCAAAAATTTTATTCGTTCCTGAAGATACACTTGTTTTGTTGCTCATTCCAGTTTTGGCATTTAGAGGTCTAGTCAACCGTTTCAAAGCTTGACACTGGGAAGTGAAAAAATACCTTCTTGTAGTAATTGACGATAGAGAGCAGGAGAAGTATTTTGATAAATTAAAAGTGAAAATTGAAAGTACATGAAAATGACATCTTGCCCCTGGTTGACTTCACAAATCCCCAATGGGAGGGTGGTCTTGGACTTGCTGTTGTTTATTCCACTGTGTGGTACTCAAGGCCTTATTAGAACGGGCTGAACTTGGCGTTCCTTTGGAAAGATAGGCTGGTAGATTGGGAAACTAAAGTTGGCATAGCTTTGTCCTCCAAGGGGGTTCAAGTCAGCTTCTTGGTTTCACCGAATTTCGGCTTTTGTTGATGGGCTTGTCCATCTTTACTCTGTGTACCTATATGTAAACGTTTTTCTCCACCGATGAGTTGGTGGAGCTACTTTTTTTAAACTTAATGAAACCTAACCAAACCTTACCTAACCTAACCCAACCTAACCTAATACGATATTAATATCCCTTAAAGTCTCTATCTAAACATTTAAACATTTTGTCGCAAATTTAAAAAAGTAGCCTTGCCAACTAATTGGTGGAAAATAACGTTTATCGTAACTAGATCAATGGCTTGGAAATGGAGACCACAAATTCGTGATAAACAGCAAGGAGTCTAGTTGGCGTGAGGAATGGAGTGCACCCATTGGGCGTGAATCATAGGATTCTTGGGAAACAGAAAGAATGATAGACCATCCGGGGCAAGTTCGCCTGTATAACCAGAACGGCAACCCAGTGCAAGTCCGTCCCATAATGCGGATTGGGATATATTGCATTGAAAATGTAAATTGGCAGCCCTAGGTGCAACCTCCCGTGATTATTTATTTGGTCCCATCAGTAAACCTCAGTAAAGACAACATGCCCACCCAAACTGCACTGTGCATGCTTTGAATTTTGACGTTTTTTCCTCTTTACATGCTTGTCTAAGCAAATACCATTGTGGTATTGAGCCAAATTGCTGCTAAACTAAAGATATGAAAAGCTCAATTTTGACCAATTGACGGCAATTATTGAATTGTGCTGGTCAAAAAAAGGTAATACTTTACTTTTGGTTAAGAACAAGGGAAAACTGAAATAAAGAGAGCCAGTTTCAAGTCCAAAGAGGCAATTACAAGCTAAGCAGGGCGCATAGCTGCTTTCCTAAACTTGATCTCACCATCCATCGAACCCACCTACCCTGGTAGGCCTGGACCTGGCCAGGACCTGGCCAGGACCTGGCCATGACCTGGCCATGACCTGGCCTAGAGCCTGCCTGACAGCTGTCATCTCATTGTTTACTGTATGTAGAAGGACCCCTCTCTCTATTTATAAACAGGGTCGGTATTAAAGCCACGAGCGATACCAGGACCTTTCAACCCTGGCCATGAGCCGAACCCGGAATTCTTCCTCCTCTTCAGTGTCCGGCTCCGCCTCCGGCTCCTCATGGGGATCGAATCCGGCCGAAGCCCCTCTGCCGTGGAACTGGAGTAGTTCGCTCCGGCCTGCTGTCAACGGTCCGCCCGTCCCTCCGCTCAGCCCAGCCGCCATCCAGCGTTTGTTTTCTCGCTATTTGGCCAACCCGGCCAGCGTCCATCCTCCGGAAGAAACTCAGCGAATCATCCGTATTTTGGAAAAAGTGAGTATTTATCACAGGGAAAGCATGAAAACGCGATAGATCGATTGACGATGGATTGTAATGGCCGCCAGTGATTAATATTTCGACACTTTGTCACATCCAATTCTCCCTGGTCAAAGGCGATGTCATTCATCACTGGAGAGGGGGTGGGTGGGGGGAGCAATCCAATAACCTTTAAAACTCAGCCCAAAGCGAAATGAGAATTTCTTTTTGTTTCTTTAACATAGCCCCCCACAACTAGAAGACTCAGCATTTGAGTAAACACAGAAATCAGAAATTTTAACCACCGTGCCGTATTAGTTGCTGTCTTCTAATGGCGGGGTCTATGTTAGAGAAACAAAAGAAGCAACTTTTGCAAGAAAAAGGTCTTGAATAGTAGCTCAGATTAGAATATGTAATCATTTTGATACATAAAAAAGTATCACTGTATAAAACCAAGTCAAACAACATTCATAGACGCCTTTGTAAGGTATAGGCACGAAATTTCAATAATATTTATTTGGCTAGCATAGTTCGTCAGATGACAAGTTGAGTTTTGGAGTGAAGTAAACATTTGCCTCGGAGTGTTTTGTGGTTCAGTTTGATGCAAAAAACAACTTTTTGCATCAAGTCTTACATGTCCGAGCCTGTTATCTTGTTAGATGGATTTTGATGCAATTTAATACGTTACGAAAGATATTCATAACATCATCTAATCACGTTTTCAGCATATGTTTCTTTTTATAGGTTTAAAGTGGATCAATCTAACAATCTGAGCTATTTTGAATAGTAGTGGTGGTTTTTTTTTTTTACAAAAGCTGGTCCTTTTGGTCCTGTATCAATGAATATTATTACTAGAAGGCTTTGTATTATGAGCAAACTCTTTAACAGGAGTTGTGGGTACCACCGTGACGGGTAAAGTTCTCAATTTTTCCCGTACTAAACTGGCAGAAATTCCCGTAAACCTTCGACGCCTCCCCTTACCTTCTCTCTCTTCGAGATTCCGGGATATTTGTGAAGGATCAAGGTTTTCATCCACCCTAGCGAGCTACATCGAGGGAGTGGTTGGGGATAACTTAAAGCTGATAGAGCTAATAAACAAGGATTGATTGAACTTGATTTTCTACCGCAGATTCCGGATATGTTGGACGCTCACACATTGACTTCGGACCAAATCTTGTCCCATTGCGTCAAATTGATGGCCGCCAACCATGAGACAGTGAAACGCTTGGCGTGCCAACTTCTTATTCGCATTGCCCAAGAACAGTCTGAGGTAGCGCTTTTAGCCGCCAATGTGCTCCATCTCGATCGTCAAGACCCCAATCCCAATGTCCGGGCAGTGGCCGTGGCCACGCTTTGCTCCATTCCCGGCTTGGCCGAAGCCCATGCCGTTCCAGGTAGCGTGCGGTCCCTGACTGACTTGTGCATTTCGCCCACATTCATTTTCCCTCTCGCTCCGTCCATCATGGAGAACCTGTGTAACTTGATATCACTTTCTTTTTCAGCTATCCAAGCCGCTTGGCAAGATTCGAATCCCCGCGTCCGCCAAGCCGGTATTACAGGCTGTGGCAAGGTTTGGTTGCATTCGCCGGATGTTGTGGAAGATCACGGACTAGTTGATGCCCTCTATCAACGCATTAAAGATCCGGATCCCACCGTACTTACTTTCACCATGCAGACCTTGAACTACATCTTAGCTCAAGAAGGGGGGATCGTGATCAACGGCCATATGACGCAATATCTGCTTCAACGGTTGCCTGATTTCCCGGATGTAGAATTGCTCTTTGTGCTAGAGTACTTATCCGACTTCGTCAGTGCCAATCCTGCCGTCAACTCGGCCATTAAACTCCAAATGGTGAACCAATTGGACCCTTATTTTGAGAGCTCCAATGGCCCAGTGTTCTTGGCAGCGGGCGTGTTGTTTTATCGCACTGCTTTAGACTTGTTAGCCCGTGATCGAGCTATGGTGGGCGAATCCCGGCTTTTATCCGATTTCTTGATACGAATCCGACCGCTTATCTCTAAATTCCTGAAGCCCAGCTCTCAGCCCGCGATCCAAGATTTTCAAGTGCAATTACTAGACTTTGTTTTGTCTTGGGATCGCAAGCTCTCCGCACAAGCGTCTTGTCTTTGGCTGGAATTTCGTATCAAGGATACCAAAGACTTAGCAGCCTTAAAAGGTCAAAAAATTCGTGCCATGGCCCATGTGGTTTCGGCAGAGTCAGAGGTGGAAATGGTCCAATACCTCTTGTCTCTGCTCAAGAGCCAAAAGCTACAAACTGAAGTTCTTACCTCTGCTCTGTTGGACATTTGTGAGCGCTCAAGCGATCCAGAGGTTGTGTCTGCGATAGTGACTCGTGAATTTCAGTCCTTGGCGCAAACGGATGAGGGCACTGTATTGGTCTTATTGAGACAATTGCGAGCCATGGATCGGGTGCTGCACGTCGGTGCTAATCCGGATTTCTTGCGCCTTCTCTTCGCTGATATACACACCCGTCGAATCGAGTTGAATGACTTTCAAGTACTGGCCAACATATTGTGGGCCTTGGGAACATATGGGCAACAAATTTCAGAGGCGCCCTACATACTGGAATACCTGACGGACGAGAAATTCGATTTGATTGAAAAGTGGGAATTGAAACAGTCGCTTTTATATAATGGCTTTCGATGTTTCCTCTTCCACCCTGCTGTGATCCAACCCGTGTTAGGTCGTATCGGCGAATTATGTTCGGTGTCGAGAAAAGTTAACCATCGCATTAACTTGTATTTCAAGCTCTTATCCCGGCCTGACGTTTTAGAACGTCAGAGACGGTGCCTGACCTCTTGAGACGAAATAAATTCACAATAAGACTCCATGTTGGGGGTGGGGGGATTTTATGTGATTTTGGCGCCTCGCCAGTCTTCAATGTCAAGACCAAATAAAGCTCAATGCTAATCCTCTCAATCCTCCATAACGATCGGATCCTTGACTCCGCTTGCCCGTAAGTCTGACAAGTGGTTGGCCCCCGTCTTTTCACGAACATCAATTGACTCACAAGGTGGCCAGTACTCGCGACAGGCCGAAGAGGGCGTGGACTATGGTTTGACCCACGCCCCACAGGAAGGCAGGTTGAGGCAAGAGGGGGATATTGGACGTGTGGTACACGAAGGCGATCGATGTGGAACTGATGATCCCCAAGGTCAGTGGGATGACGAACCCCATGAAGAGGATCATGATCGAATAGAATCTAGAAGCAAAGATACAAAGCCATAAGTTAGGATTGCACGCTAATGCCCAGCGATTCAGCCAAACCGACGTCATTACCGGCCAAACTTGTGTTTCCTCAAGATCAAGAAGGACGTGAGTGAGGCCAATCCGTAGATGGTCACCGATGACAAGAAACATCCCTGGAACATGTACCAGATTCCCAAAACCACACCTGCCAAAGATAGCCAACCCAAATGCCGTGAGTCAATCACAGGTCAGGTCACTGAGGTCAATCTTAAGAAACGGCCTAAACTGGTCGGCTGTCACACAGACTAGCTCTAACTATAAGGAGAGAGAAGGGCCCCGAAGGACAGATCGCCTGAATGGCGGTGGTTGGTGGTAACCACCTGGCGTTCTGAGTACTTACCCTGTCCTCCTTCTTCGTTGACTGGAATGACAGGCGAAGAAGCCACCTCCACATCGGCCTTCCCATCCGTGGCCATTTCCACCGGGTGGGATGAACAACCAATCAATAAGACATTGACTAAAGGCGGGATCCGACCAATGGCCCGACCCAAAGTCCCATCAATATGGACCGCAACTGGGCTACTTTTCACTTCATACTTTTAAACGATAAGACAAAACCCAGCACGACGTATCTCCAATAATCCAACATTAACAGGGTGTTCAACCTCCTCGGGTGGTTGGTGAGCGAGTCTGTGTCTGATTGATGGTCTTCCACCCGCAGACTGAGAGCACTCCCTACCGGGCTGATAGCAAATTGCTCGTCCTCTGGCCTTTTAGTCCTTTTCCAAGAAGTCAGGAACATTAAGGAAAGAAGGCCTGGGTTTGTTTTTTGTGATCATTCTGTCAGTGCTGCCATTTGGGCCCAGGCTGAAGATGCCAAATTTCCCTCTCAAAGAGAACCCGAGGTTTTGTTATTCATGAATGGGATACTGCGTTCATAAATAGCTTTCAGAGGACAGGATTTCACGTAAACTGGGGCAACTCTTAAAGGGATCTATGGTTGCAAGTTCTAGGCACAAATTCAGATGAATTCAATTGCTATGTCCATGACTTGGTCATAATGGCACTTTGACCAGCTCATGTGGAGTAAGTTATACATAACATCCATTTTTTGTAATCTGAACCTGAGGAATTTTCTCCAATCTAACTGACCCTGAATCCAAACTTTTTTTCCCTATCCAAATTGAAATCAAAAAACAAAAACAAAGAGCTTTGCCTAATTCAATTCTGAGATTTTTTTGCTGAATTCAACCATAATCTGAGTTTTTGTGCTTAATCCAATTCAAATCAATTTTAATACGCCCAATTGACTTAGTACTGGGGTCACATTGCTTGAAGTGGTCAGAAATTCCATGAAAACACTACCCAACTAAAAAACAATTTGATTCCCACTACTATTCTAATGAAAAGTTATGTGAACAAGTGAAATACGCCATGAACATCAAAATAAAAGATATAAGACTAAACTACTAATGATAGGAAGAAGAGAAAGCTAAACAACAAAAGTGTCTTACACAACACAACACACTCACCCCGGCCGTTTGAAAAGATCAGAAGCAACAAAAAATGAAATAAATATCAAAATGCAGTGCATACACAGTGTGGTTTGGCTGGTCATGTTGTCTTTGATTTTATTCCATGGAATAACGTCAGTTCTTCATGGACGCGTTCACTTGACAAGCCCTATATATTTTCTGCAAATATTTGAGGGAAGCATATTGTACGTATAATGATGGAGCCCGAGAATGAAGAGAGGAAGACTACATTGTTCAAACATGTCTGGATTCACGGGGGGTTCAAGGTGTTCTCACAACGTTCGTTAAGCCTTTGCGGTCACTGCAATTGACCCTAAAACGCGGGTTAGGATAAAGCTCTTGAATGCTCTTGAATACGTACCGTATCAGATACCTTTCGCACCTTCTCTGAATGCTTTAGTCCCAACTTTTCTAACCTCTCCCAATACGAGAGCTCTCTCATACCTTTAATGCACCTGGTAAACATATTTGGACTTGCTCAACCTTGTGCAAACTAACTGAACTCATCGTAGCCCAAATGGATGAGGCATATTCTAGATATGGCTGGACAATCGACTTATACAGATTCTTTCACCTAAAACATTAAATTAAGCGAAAACATATCTTTTTCAAGGTGAACAACCTTAAGATCCGCCCTCTACTAATTACTTTCAAAGGATACAAATTTTGGTCTCATTAAAAGCTAGACTTGCTCGTTCGGGGAAAAAAATCTACATATTTCCGTGCTGGGCGTCAATGAAAACCCTTGTTGACGAATGGGCCGAAAGTATGTCTCGCCTGTGCATGACGATAATCCATCAACTATAAAATTGCATGAATTCCGTAAAATGACAACCTTGCTTAACACTGTGACTCTCAATTTTTTTGTTGTTGTTTGTTTGAAATACTAAACGCGTGTTTTGCAAAAAAGCAAATAATTTGTCAGTCTTTTGTGCAAAGTTCTAATCCACAAGTTTTTTATTGTTAATGAAGCAATAAGCCTTTTAAACAATAACAATCGGCTAAAATTAAAAGCTATTGCAGCACCTCAGCGTCAATCACCTTTTGACAACGAAATTATCCTTGGCTCCATCGTCAACATTTCTCACGCTTTAAATTAAGGAAAGGTTCGAACCTTCCGTACACCTTTTTTCCATTTTTTCCTTGAAAGAAATGTCCAAAATGAACTAAGGTTTATATCTAATGAATATTGTAAGAAATATATTTATTTTTCTATTATCTTATCATCTTTCTTCTTGTTTTTAACTCGATTTTCATTGAAACAGAAGTTCCCCACGCATTTTGTCCAAGCTGTGCAATCAATCACTTCCACTCCTTCATCAGATTCAGATTCAATAGTGTTCTCATCAGAGTCATCTCGCCATCGTTTCGAGTGCACTGCCGACCAACCTGGGGAGTAGGAACCTGTTAGAATGTAGAGAAGAATAAATACGTGGTCAATTTATATTTAAGTACTGCATGGAGAAATTATCTATAGCTGATTGAGGGTAATTAGTTTTGGTCAAATAAAACCAATGAACTTTTGACAAAGTTAACTTTTATAATAATAATAATAATAATAATAATAATAATAACCTTTATTGCGACCCTCGGTCATGACAGATTGTAAAATGTATGAAACTGCATACACAAAACCATGTACAAAAATCGTTACAAGAATAAAAGAATGAAGTGGTCAGAGTGATAAAATAGTTGAGTGGAATGTAATATCACAACAGAGATGACTAGGGTTGGTTCAGTGCACATGAAAAAAGTGAAGAGGGAAATCACAGAAAAAGCATAAGCAGTTAGAGGTAAATGATGAAAAGTTTAGTTAGTCCACTACAGTGGGTGGGTCAGATGGAACCGGTCCTTTGTCAGCTTCCGTCGTTGATGGCATTTGGCCGGGAACCGGACAAAGGTGCGTGACCGCCAATACTCCGAAGGGATGTCAAGCCAAGGACAATAAGGTGTAAGAAAGGCCTTGACCGGGAAGGACAACTTATGTCCGGACATCACCTCCGGAAAGGTCAGGTTCCCAACACTGTTGAACACTAAACTTGCCAGCCCGAGGGTGAGGGGCTCAGTTTCGCATAGAAAATGCGTCCATGCATTGTTGGTATATTGGGACACACACAGGTATCGCTTGAGGAACTTGGTGAAGGTGGCATTGGCGGATTTGAGGGCGGATTGAGCGGAGTTTGGAAGGCCAAGGTGAAGGAAGACCTTAGAGGAAAATTGGGTTGATATAGGTCCGGAAGAGTTGAAGAACTATTGAAATGGGAAGATTCTTGATGGGTAGTCTATTGCAAATGTATCCGATCCTGGCCCTGGCCTTAGTTATCGTGGATTTGAGGTGATTGGTGAAGGAGAGTTGTGCGGAGAATGTGAAACCGACATAATTGAAATTCTTGACGATTCCAATCGGACTATTGTTGATATGGAAGGAGGTGGGAGGCAGACCTTTATGGAAAACCATGGCCTTCTTCTTGATGGTATTAATTTGACGGCCGTTCTCTTGGCAATAACCATGGAGCGCATTGATGGCAATTTGCCTTGGTGGGCGAGGACTTCAGGCAAGTCGGACATTCAAAGCTTGAAAAGAATTGGCGACAGAGGATCCCCCTGCGGCAGGTCAATGTAAGTGAAGTAGCAGGAGGATAGGTCCTCACCAGAACGAATGGAGCATCTGAGTCCCGCATAGATGTTGGACAGCAGGACACAGATTGAATGCGGAACTCCCTACAGTTCGAGTTCGAGAAATAACCGCGTTCGGTTCACCCTGTCGAATGCTTTGGGAAAATCCACTCTCCTCTTGTTGCTGATGTTAGAATGCATAATTCCATAAAGGAGAGTAGCTGCCGAGGTGGTAGAGCGGCTTCTCCGGAAACCGAATTGGAACTCGGGCAGGAGATCCCTATCCTCGGCCAATTCGGAGAAGCGGGCAGCCAGCAGGGAGGACATCATCTTCAAGAAGGGGTTCTCCAGGGCGTTGGTCCGATAGTTGAATGACTTTTGTGAAAGAGATCAACAAATAACGAAGCTACTTTTTGAACAATGATGTCGGCCATTAGTAACTTAAGGTATAAAACAAGACATATATTCTTGTGATAGTCTTAGCACGCAAATATCGAGCACGTTGATTTCAAACTAATTCAAACAAATTCTTCAAAATAATTGGCCAAGTTGTCTTTGACCAAATGGTCATTGAGCCACTTTTGAACTTTGGGTGCCTTAGGCATGTAGCTAATCGTAAATGACGCCGTTGACTTTGCCGAAGAGGGAAGGTTTATAAATGTTTCTAAAACATGAAAATCAAACTCTAGTGATGGGAGAGTCCAGACTCGAGTGCACTTGAATATTTTCTTCGAATTGGGTGAAATTGGTTTGTCTTCGTTTCAAAACTTTTTGGTGGCTACCATCCATTAATTGGAAGCCATACTTTGAATCATATCCTTTCTAGTTCTCCATTCCTTCCTAGCATACTCTCATAAAAGTTTTCGTTTTCCCTTCAGGCAGAATTATATCCATTCCATTAAATAACATTCCTTATTCATGTGCGTCATTTGTCATTAATTCATCTTTCATATCATTATTTGTCAGGGAGGGAGGGATGTGAATATATTCGAAAATATTATGTCAAAAAATCTCAATAGTTGAGGCAACATCCAAATTTTCTGAAAGAGTGTTTCAAATTCCATTAAGAGGTGCAATCAGACCAAGTAACGCAAATAGCTACAAATAGGGTCTAATAATCAAACGAGATTCACCAGCAACCGTAATTTAAATACTAAATTTGTGGGAATGCATTCCACACCTTGGGGAGATCAAGAACCACTATACAAAATATTTTTGAACGCTATCAAGACTCTCAGTTCATCTCAAGCAAGAAAAGCCTCTAAAACAGGACCAAACGATTGTTTTAATCTGCAATGCAGCAAATCGTGAATGGCTTGTACCACTATAACTCACATTCCTTTTGGTTCTTACTCCATCTTTAAGCCTTGGCTTTGTTTGCTTTCTCAAGAGGTTACATAACACCATTGCTTTTGTGCATCCAATCTAATACAAAAGATTCTTTGGATATGTTTATTTATAAGTCGCTTTGTATTATATATACAAATACGTATGTTTCCTATTTAACGAGAACAAAAAACACACCATGTGGGAATTATGAATGATCTAAAGTGCTTAGGTAATTGCTGCTGATCCAAACTAGAGGTTAATTTTTAGATCGATTGATGGATGGATGTTAATGTCGAAATAGAACATGCTTGCACTTTGCTTCATTACGTAATTGATGCTAAAACCGATGAAAATTAGCAGATTAATTCCAATTCATTTTGTTGCTACACTTTTAGTTGCTTTTCAATTCAAATTAATGTATAAAAAGTAATGACGGATACTCTATAGATCTATCTAAAATATTGATTTGACAATTTTGGTCGTTAAGTCCGCCTCACAGGTTTGTAGACTGAATGTGAAGCAAGGGCAAAATCAATACAACAAGATCATAAAAATATGTCTGTCGCGGGTTTTTTTTTGTTGGAAACAAAATACTCAACACGTAAAAAAAAAGATTATTAGGCCAGTAAAATTAAATAAAAAAGCAAGGTCCTTCTAAGTAACAACCAAATTAGCCCGGAGGCCAGTTTTTTAAAACTCGTACCTCAGAGGTCTGTGCTTGGACGTTAACCGGTTATTTTCATGAATACATTCTACTAAGATAAGTTTGCATGCAATTCTAAATGTTAACATTCTAATAGTATATAGAGTTTGGATTTTATATCGTCATTAAACTAGAAATAAATAAATAACTATTTTTTGCGAAGTTTGGTCAAGTCATGCTAGGCCCAAAGATATGTTTATTAAATCAAAATCATTTGCGACCCAAGCCTCTACGTCTTAATTTGATTTCTTTAATTGGCATTCGACAGTTAATTCCCATAAACAAGAACAACCCTGTAAATTTTAGGCTAACATCGGGGTACTTTCTAAAAAGTTCGATTGACGATAACATAGCAAACTATTACCTTTTATCTTAAGAGAGCCTTTCTCAATTTTCTGGCCAAACAAAGGTGAAGATTGTTCTTCCATAACCATTTGTTCCTTATTGTTGGTTACATTCAAATTGTTCGGGATTGTCAGATGAGGTTCCATTTTGCTTTCACCTGGGGGACAGCTTCTCGGACTAGGAGAGTTTCCTTTGCGAGAACGATGTTCCCTCTTTCACCATTTCAGAAAGAATGAAACTAGAATCAAGCAGAGGGGAGACCTTCACTCATTGTCAAGCCATACGGTTCTGTTCTACACTTCTGCATGCACTCTGAAGCAACTGGGGAAGCTCCTTTTGGTCGGTTTACTTTGTCTGAGGGGGGCCTCTCTGCGGCAAAGTAAAGAGAGGTCCGGCTCTCGAGAACGTCAAGTGTCCTGACATCAAAAGAACTCGAACCTTCTCTTATTCCACTGTAAAGTAATCAAAATTGACCAGTTTCACCTTGAAAGTACCAACCGAACTGTGACACATCCTGAAAAGCATAATTGCCGACCAGGCCTGGTCCACTTGGTCTCCTCAGCGAAATTCATGACGAATGGCGTTTAAAACTCGATCAATTTAGGATCATGTGCCCATAGGCGTCATTTCATGTACTCAAGCGGACACCCAATGATAAATACTGTGCATATGAAATAATGTCAATACAGCAATTCCGAACAGGAAATATTGCAAGCCAGAAGTTTAAAGTGTCAATGAACAGTACTTTTTACCCGACTAGGTTGAAGCTGGGAGTTTATTTTGGAATAAACCCCCGTGAAATTAGAAGATTAATGAACAGGCAAAGCAGAATAAATACCAAAAATTGCACGGCAAACTGACCCATCTAAATCAGTAAATGGAGGAAGCCCTTTATCCATTTCTTGCGCACTCAACCTTTATGTTCTGACACCTTTTACTCTCATGAATTGAGACTCTGAAAATATTGAAGTTGGAGAGGTGAAACATTCAAATATCATTTACACCACAAAGGATAAAAGGCGAAATATGAAAGAAATATCTAAAAATATCAATCGAAAGTAATAAAAATCTGTCACTTTTGAAATGTTCTTGTAAAAATTACCAACGAGAAGAAAAAATTAAACCTCGCTGAACCAGACAGTTCTTTAAAAAGAAAATCAATTGAGTCATAGTTGTATTACAACGTAACCTGAGCTACAATACCTTAAACAATAAAACTGTCTTATATAACATAGAGCCAATATTGGAAATATAATATTTTCCTAATTACTTTGGAATGACGTTTTAGCACAATAAAAGTATTAAAAAGGGGCTTCTTAAAAATGGATTTTTGAACATTTCAATCAGAACGACTAACGAAAATACATCTCTAAATTACTGATTTGCTTTTGTAAGCTTAAATACATCCCCATAAGTCATTATCTCGACTTGTTAAGATATGTCTCACTCTAAGGTAGAGTCAAATTTGTTAAGACTGTTTTGACCATTCATTTTTCATTATGTTTTAAAGAATTCAATAACCACCATTGGACATGTAATCTTCACAACTGCGCTCCCATTTTCCATTCGTGCCAAAACTTTTTGTGATTTTCAGATTAAGCGTCATAACTTGTATGTTGCGATTGAGAAAAACAAAAATAAGCTCAACAGGAAGCAAAGCAAATAATCTATATAAAAAGAGGAGATGCACTTGACAATCATTAATTTTTTACGTTACGGCTTGAACCACGCTGACATCCCTATATTCCTCAACTGCAGTCGAATGATGGTCTAAAGGACCAAAAAATTATTTGAAGCATCAGGAGGAGTCGAAAAGAGTATGTCCGAGGAGAAAACTGAGAACTAATCGACTGGTTCGAAATGTGACGTCAATGATCACCTGGAACCCGGTCAGGAATAATCCACCTCAGCCAAACACTACGGGGTCAATAGAGCTAAAGGCCGGCACGTTGAATGATATTATTGTTAAAAAGTATGGTATGATGTAATAAAATTCATTGTTGTTTGTTCTTGATGAAGTTTGAAAATTGTTTTAAGTGTTTGATGAGAACGATCCAGTAGTTCAACCTTGAAAAGCAGTGGTTTCCTTTTTTTCATTTTCATCTGCTTTGCAAAAACGTTTTCAAATTAATTTGGCCAGAAATGAGATAAATGAAGTGCTTATCCAATAAGCATAGCTGAAAATAACCATCTTAAAGTTTTGCAAACATTTGAGATCCGGATGTAAAAATCAGTGTTGTGGGCCGGGCTGAATTTAGCATGTCAAGAGATACAAAAAGAACGTTTTCCATTGCAGTTTCAAAATGCAAAAATGGAATTGCACCAAGCTTCAATATCAATGTTTATTGGTGAAATGTGGAGACAGAAATATGTCATTTTAATAGTTTCAAAACACGATTGCTTATTTAGCCCATATGTAAGCAAAAAACATGAGAATATTTAAAATTCTCCCAAATGGCAAAATATTTCAAATAAATGTTGACAATTTTGCTTAATTTTTCAGAGTCCCTCCCCATGAATCATCTTTTTCATTGGAATTTAAACGCTATTTCTCCGCACCTACGCCAACCCGTCAAACAGTAAATCGACTAATGGGAGATTTTAGGTCTGGGAATTTCAGGCATAGTTTTGAAAATGTCATCAGAATTAGCAAAACAGTAGAGACGAGCTTTGTTTGATCAGGAAGTCAGCTGCCGTGCAAAAATGTATAATATGGTATGTTAAGCATACTTAACGACGCCTCAAGCAAAATATCATTTTACATAATCATGGAAATTGTCAGTTTCACTTCCAAATTACATCCCTTCAGCATATGTTAAGCGTCTGCCTAACTTACTAATGTTTTATGCGGACTTCCTTAACGTAACTGGGAATAGAATCCCCAGCAGTTCTAGACGAACAACTAATGTACGTACTTTACGTAACTTCATATTCCTATAATATCTGATCCGCCAAGGGATTAGAGTTGGCGGATCTGGCTACATTTTTCATTTGATAAACTCAGATGAACGGTTTTTGTTGTTTTGTGGGATGCCATTGCAGATCAATATAGTATAACAGAATCCTAAAACTTCATCTTAAACACAGCTTACTACTCTTAACATAGATGTATCATTTCCCTCATTATGAACTACTGCAAGCCCGCTAACGAGCCATTGTTGGCTAGATGGCCTCTTATCTGAGCCAAGTCAATTATGGAGTCTCGAATATTGCCAGCACAAAGAGAGAAAAAACAAGCTCAAGGTTATATGCCACTATCGTTTGAATATCTTAATGGTTGGACTAGTAGCCTTGTGCTAGATTTTAAAGAGAGGACAGTTAGTTCTTTTTTGTCACTGTCTGCCAAATGATTCAATTCCTTTGACATCGGGACCATTTTTCATTACTGGACACGCCCCATTTGGCTTATGTGTGCAATAGGCATATTTGGGGGACATGCTGGAAGTGCTCTCTCCATCCCTTACGATAAGGCAGCCTTTTTCTTCCTGGCTTGACTTTCCACAGAAGCAAGGGGGACAGCATGGACTGGGTTGAGGGAGCGAAAATTCTTGACAAATTGCCAACATCGCTCGATGTTGTCAGAACATCTCGAACGTCTTTTTGTTTTTGCCTTTACCTTCAAAACCAGTTGGCCTTAAAACTGAGAGAGGGCTCTCAAGTGTGGCCAAGTGTCAACTTACTGCCGCGTTTCTTTTTTCCCGGAAAGTTTTTTGGTCTCAACCTTCCTCATGCCGGTGTTCAAACAATGGTTGTTGTCCCGAAAGTGTCATGATCTGCCGTGCGAAGAAGACTTTGAAATGCACGAAGAACACACAGTGGATCTGAGAAAAGGGCAGGTTTTGTGCCGGGCTCTCTTTATGTCTGTGGATCCGATTGTCAGATTATACATGGCCTATGGCATGAGGCCTGGAGACCTTGTGCCTGGACGTCAGGTGGCCAGAATAGTCGAGAGTCGAAACAAAGAGTTCCCAAAGGGCAAGGCAAGTTGACCATAATGAATGGTTGAATGAAACTGATCCTGTCCCAACTCCACTCGGAAATTGGAGAATTGCCATGTGATGACTTTGCTTTCATTTCTATCTTCATTTACAGTTAGTTTTTGGCAACTTGGGCTGGCAAACATACTCAATTGTCGACCCGGACTCCACTTTTGAAATGAGTGGACTGGAGCTGCCCATCGTGGAGAATCTGCCTAGACAATTGGACAATTCTGGTCTCCCCAAGTCTGCTTGTCTGGGGGTCCTAGGCATTCCCGGATTGATAGCTTATATGGCTTTGTTTTACGCCTGCAAAGTTCGAGGCGGTGAAACAATTGTCATATCCTCAGCGGCGGGTCAAGTGGGACACATCATGGGTCAAATTGCCAAATATCTCGGTCTCAAAGTAATTGGTTACACGGGTAACTCTGACAAAGTATCATGGATCAAGACTGACTTAGGGTTCGATTGGGCGTTTAACTACAAAACCCAAGATTTACGGTCTACCCTGAAAATTGCCGCTCCCGCGGGGGTGGATATCTTCATAGATTCTGTGGGTGGTGTATTTCACAATGTTGTCTTAGAAAGTATGGCTCAAAACGGCCGTGTGTGCATTTTGGGGAACCTGGCTTCCTACAATAATCCTAAGGTTGTTCCCATGGTCCCTGCCGTCGACATGGCGATTGCACTCAAGGTTAGTTGAACGAAAAGTAGCTAAAGTGTAGTAAATCAAGTTATTTCAAAAGAGGTTTTTTTTTCTAGGAGCTTCGGATATTTGGCTTCAACGTCTTCAGACATTTTGATCGAAAAGAAGAGGCCTTGGACCAGCTTTTGGATTGGTGTAAAGATGGTATCGTTCAACCTTTCGAGGAAACCGTGGAAGGATTTGAAAATCTGGCCAAAGCTTTCGTGAACCAAATGGAGGGAAAGTCACAAGGAAAAGTCATAGTGCGAGTCTAGGTAGAACTTTATCAGTAACATCATCAATCGAATTGTGGGAAATATATCATTATGCGTCACAGTTGATATAGGTACCGTGTGTGCAAGAAGTAATACTTAGAAATGAGGAGAACTGGCAATACGTACGCACCACGAACGTTTTGCGATACCGAATGACTAGCCATAGTTCAGAGAGAGATATCTCTTTATGATTATTTCAACACTAAGGCCATGCAATTACCGGGTGTCCTTGTCACTGTACCTTGTTAGCATGGTCTAGATTATCATGATTAACTTGACGACGTTCGAACTACCAATTTCGCCTTGTGTCAAAAGCCAGCCAATCAAACTATTCATAAGAGCAGACATTGTAATCGCATGTTCCAGCCTTTGTTCCACTTCTTGCGTTGGTTGTGCACCTAACTTTCTTTCTCAATTCATACCTGAGTCAGGAAAACCATTGCGTTTGCTTAAAAGTTGAGTCATCGACTTTCGTAAAGGCCATGGCTAGTTTTTATCAACTTCCATAATCTATTATCGAAGTGCGTCACCTTCAAAAATAAATACTCAGCGATTGTTCCCTGAAGGAACATGAGGATTCACTTGTGTGTGTTTATTTTTCTTTTGACCCATGTACATTACTTGTTGCGAGTTGAATCCAGAGGTTTCGGGGGATTTCGAGGGGGATCGTTTCGAGGGGGATCTTTCCGAGGGGGTTCTTTCCGAGGGGGTTCTTTCCGAGGCAGTGGTATCATCAAAGCAGGTGGGTCACGTGCGAAGGGGCAAAGAGGCTCGTTTCGACCTCGCACCATCCCAAGCTTTGCTTCACGGCACACCCTGTATGTCCGCAATGGAGGATTAGCTGGAGGAAGAACTGCTAGTTGGAATGGATTTGGCCTTGGATTAGGATCTGGCTTACTGATTGGTTATGGAACAGGCCTGTTAGTGCGGCCCGTTGGTCTAGCGTTTCCCTTTCGTTACCGCTCTCCAATTCAATCTCGTCCAAAGGAACTGGAATCTCTGGCATGTTTCTTTGCAAACTCCACTGCCTTTATCAATAGTGAATTCATCGTTGGAAATATCGTTATGACTGAGACTAAGGAGCTCTGTCCAAGCAGTGACCATGTATGTCTTGGATCCGTGACCATAATCCAGTCTAATCTCACTGCTAACGACAATGAAACATTCGTGCTTTATCAAGTGCAAGTTGAGAAGCGTTGTATCAGCTTGGCTGAACTGAACGAGACCTTTAGTGAGGAGATCGAAACAAACAATGGAACACTACTACATTGTTGGACCTCAGATCTAGTGTCCTTGGAGAACGATCAAAATCTGACCTCCTTCACCAATGCTAGCGTTGGAAACGACGAAATGGAAATTCCTCTTCAACTCCTAGATAATTCAAAGATAGAAGCCAACGACATTATTTCAATTTCTTTGTCATACCAGTCAGAGACTTGCTACTGCTCAAGTCACCTATGTAATGTCGCCCAATCTCAGACACCAAACTTCTTTTTAATGTTGCTTGTTTTGATCTCTGTGCACAGGAGAGAGTATTAATCATCTTGTTATAATTACAAAATGAAATATTACAATCTTGTGTGACTTGCTTTAGGTTTGTTTTAGCGTTCAGTTTCTCTGCGGTTGCGTAACGGAGCATTATTGTTTGGCGTGTTTTAGAGTACTTTCTACTTAAAACCTTTGAGGTACGTTCTACTTTTGCTGTATTCAACCCTTAGTCATAGAAGCCTTCACTTAACCATTTCACAATATATCTATGTTATGAGATGAGGAGGTAAAATTTGAAATGCTAAAGTGTTCCGTTGCTGGTCTAGAACTACCTTTGAACAGTGCCTTATAATATGTCCATGTCACTCTAGAAACTGTAGCTAAATCAATCTTTCAAACTGCAGGTATCTTTTTCAGCGTGGATATTTTGTTGAGGCAGCCTTAAAAGAGCAATGGGAAGAATTATAAAAACAGGCGCCTAAGGAAACTTTCCTTAAGTTTTGTATGGTTATGTGACTTCATTTATGGCAATTTTGTTTTAATTGTGGAGCCAGTGGGCACAAACGAATAGTAGGTCTAAAGCAAAGCATTGTAACTTTCTAGTTTTCCTAAGTTGATCTTCCACGCCTTTTACCACATTATGAAAGGATGCAAGTAAAAGATTATTTCATTCAATTGTCAAATTGTAGGAATGGAATGTGCATTATATAGATTCAATTCAAAGAGTACCTTCAATGTTGCTAAGAGATAAGTATAAATTCTAGCACAGACAGACATTTCCTATTCAGGATATGTTATAACCAAATGTGAATTTTTGCTATTATTAATGATAATCGTTTGACATTCAGTAACTTCTGGGAAGATCGATCATAAATGTTTAAGTTTCTTTTTGTTGCTCGGATAAAGAGAAACAAAAAAATATAAAGGACATTTAGAGGCAAAAAAGGAAGAACTGATGCATAATGTTTGACTTTTATTGTTACCGTTACAAGATGTAAAGATTTGATGCGTTTGAATGTTTTTTTTCTTCAAAAAAGTGAATGAAACTACTGTGATTTTAATATTACTGGCTTGAGAAAGATACTTAAGGGTTTGCCACAGAAGGGTTGAAATGTCAGAAACATCCTGGGAGTAAATATCTGTTGAAGACTAGGATTTAAGGGACATCTTCTCCTCGAGCAACAATATGACGTCGATAAGTCCATTTATGAGTCACGGTTTCATACTTTGAATAAGTGCCCAGAGATGGCGTCAGAGGTCTGAGATACGGACGATAGGGAGCAGAGCAAGTCTGCAGTGTTACCTCAATGCTTAAACGAACTTTTGGAGTCCGATTTTGGTACTTTAGTTGTGTGGTTACCCATTTGCAGTATTGCGTTGAACGGAATCATCAATTTTATCAATACTGTCCGCCTCTCTGCCTAAAAATACGTGTAACCGAAAATGACAGTACTTGGGCCCCCCCGAAAAAAGCTACAAATTGCCTTGAATGATGTTCAATGTTTCATTTTGAACAAAGAGAGGAGAGAAAAGATTCGCCTAGAAACTCTCAACATTGAAAACGGACTCCTCACACTTAATAGACTAGCAATCAAAACTGCAGTGGTTGAAAATTGGAAAATAATGAATGGTCTGTCCCCTGGTATGGAGAAGCAACCCAAAAATGCCCTCCACACCACCCGAAATGCTACGAGGCAAGATTTAAGGATCCTTGCTCGTAACTGGGATTTCAATTTTCATGCCGGTGTATTACACAACAATCTCAGTAGTTTGCAAACATCCCTACCAAAAATAAGTCATTTTAAATTTAAGTGAACACTATTCTCATATCCAAACGGATCCATTAATGGAGTATAAAAAGTCGTACTACTTATTGAATAAATACCCAAAAAATCCAACGCAATGCCACATTTTCATAATCACGCAGCCAAAGTACCCAAATCGGACTCCAAAAGTCCGTTTGAGCTCAATGTTGACTGATTGACTCTAAGTTATTCTTGTAGGGACGCGAGACCAGAGGTTGCGCGATTTCCAATTCATTAACTTCAGCAACGTTTGCTTTTTGGCCCTTCGAGATAAAATCCCAAACGATCACCATGAACCACTCAGCCGCCCAATTTGTGGAACTGGGTCCCGACGAACCTGCCATTTTGTGTTTGGATTCAGGACAACCCGTTGTAAACCAAAGTGATAGCGAGACCAGCAAAGATGCTCTTGTTCATTTGTTGCTCTTCATCAATGAAGTTCAAATCCCAGCTGGTGTAGTTCACCCCACCCAAAGAACTTTCCTAATTTGGATCGAAAGAGGACCCATTTTTCCCAAAACCGGTCTCTCTTCCCCGTCAATAAGAAGGCGCTCTCATAATACTTTCAGTTTAAATTTCTCTTTTGTTTCGCTGAAACAAAAAGTTTGACTCTATTGTTTAAATATATGTCTTGTTAAAACAAAGTGCATAACTACATTTTCATTTGCTTCCAAACAAACATTTACCCTAGCTGTCATTTGTTTTTTAGAGCTAGACATTTAATTAAAGGTAAAAACCTGAACCAAAGCCAGAAAAACCACAAGAATATTGTAAATTGTAGAAAAGTTGACACACATTTTTCAAATTTGAAATAGAATATGAGCAAACATTCACAGAAAATGGGGAAAAAACTTCAGTTTTGTGGTTTTGCATGGAATGCTGCATAGGTATTACACTCCATATTTTGATACTGCAAGCAAACTAAATTGAAGTAAGAGGAGGTTCAAAAAAGTTAATCAAAATTGAGTGCCAATGGTCACCTGGGAATTCTGGGACTGAAACTTGACCAGAAGTTATTAACACGTTACCCATCTCTGTCAAGTCCATCCGGTTCTGGTTCAGATTCAACCCTATTAGTCAGGTTCCCTGACTGTCAGTCAGTGGTAAACGTTATTCTCCACCGACTAGTTGGCGGTGCTTATTTTTAAATTTGTGGCAAAATGTTAAAAAGTTTAGAAAGAGACTTTAAGGGTTATCAATATCGTATTCGGTTAGGTTGGGGTAGGTTAGGTAAGGTTAGATTAGGTTAGGTTAAGATTTAAAAAAGTAGCACCGCCAACTAATCGGTGGAGAATAACGTTTACCGTCAGTCAGTCCATCTGGAGGAACTTCAATTTTGCAAAAAAAACCATATTGCAAACGTAAACGGAAGTTAATGTATTGGTAATCGCCCAACCTCTGGGTCGCGTCACTACAAGAATCGCCTAGACTGACTGACTGACTGACTGACGTGACGTTAGCAAGTAAGTGCTGGGAACTAGAGGGCCTCTACTGGGAACCAATCTGGGAACCCAACTGGGAACTGGCAAGAAGTGAGACGTGACTGTCTATCTAGTGTCAACTAGCAATCGAAGAAGGCAGGTCTCCGCACGCCCCAACGCACGCCTAGAAACTGAGAGCACCAACAACCACCCTTCAGGTTATCCCTCCCTGTTTTGTGCTGTTAGTCCCGTGGCCGCCCTTAAGGGTATCAATCAAATCCGGCCCATCAAGACCAGGACCTCGAGGATCACTGCCCTCAAGTAGCCCCAATCAATCCTCCCCCGTTCCGTCCGTCCGTCCGTGCGGCGGGGTAAGAGCGAAGGTCATCGAGAGCTCTTCTTAGCCGGTATTGGCCGGTATTGGCCGAGGAGCCCGTGTCAGGCGGGTAAGAGCCGCGAGGAAATTCGAAGGCCGGCCGGTAGGCCCGGGCCATGTACTGCTTGCAATGGCTCATTCCGGTGCTGCTGATTCCCAAGCCCGTGAATCTGGCCTTTCTCTCGAATCACGTGGTGGTCATGGTGCTGTACCTGATCGGTTTCTTTCTCGAGCGAAAGCCCTGCACCATGTGTAGCTTGGTCTTCCTCACTATCCTCATCCTCATCTCTAACTCGGGCGACGACCTCGACCACTCAACCCACGCCCCGTCCCATTCGACCCTTGAGGCTCACACGCACGGCGCAGGTGGTGCCACCGGCCCCGCCCCCGCCACCCCGGAAAAGTTCTTTTGGTATGACGCGGCCGTGCAAGCCCTCTCCGGCGCGCACGTGACCGTTGATGAGCGTTATTAATCATCCCAGCCATCAACCCCCATACTACCCACAATAGCGACAATCCCTGTCCTCCTAGCCCCCATCTCACGCTTAAGGCTACCGGCTGATACTGTGAGCCAGCCCTGACACAGCCTGACACCCATGCCACCCATGCCACTGCGGCTGAGCATCATGAAAATTAACGAACGCACCCTGATTAGCTACGCCACATCCGCCGACACGCCCACGGATAAAGTGGGTTGGTTGTGGAAACGCGGTGAAGTGAACCGAAACTTTCAAAAGCGCTACTTTGTGCTCAAAGGCAATTTGTTGTTCTACTTCGAAAAAAATACCGACAAGGAGCCCGTGGGCGTGATTATTCTCGAGGGCTGCACCATCGAATTGGCCGAAGAGGAGCAAGAAAAGTTTTCGTTCAAGATTGTGTTCCATGGCGAGGGCAAACGTACCTTCATTCTGGGCACGGAGACACCCGTGAGTATATCGTAGCTTGTGACATGATCCACGAGTTGCCTTAACCTTTGACTTCGTTCGTATAATCAATGTCATCTCTCCTTAGGAAGTCATGGAAGAGTGGATGAAAATTTTGGCCAGTGCCTCCTACGATTACATGAAGCTAATGGTATTGGAACTGGAGCAGCAGCTCAGCGAGTTGGACGAAGCCGAACGCCGAGGGGGATGCCCGCTCGTAACACGGGATGGTGTATCATCGCCCATGAACGGCCACGAGCCCAAAGCCCCACCCCGGCATCGGAGTAATCCGTTTAATTCGCGAGAGCCTGGTACCAAACCATCACATAAGACTTGGCCGATAATCCATGAAGAATTCGGCGCGAAAATAGTTGATGATCGGTTAGCTTGGTGTTTAAAGGTGGGATCCGAGAAACAAAGCAAGGATCTCATGAGCTAGAACAAGGGCGACATTTGTCCTAGATTATTGAACCATACCCAAGCGTAGGGATTATTCTGACTGTTGTTTATGCTCTCCCAAACCTTGATAAGTAACGACCGTCATCCTGATCACTTTCGTGTTGAACCTGATGGCGGGATAGTTACATTTCTTATTTCTGCCTAACTCGGCCCCCCACACAAATAGACGATCATCATCAAAAAAACGCAACAAGATTCCAAATTGGAGAGTTCACTTCAAAGTTTGTAGCGTGAAAGAGTCAAAATATAAGTGAACATAATTCGAGATTTATTTCGTCCTCAATCAAATTGTCTAAAAAAATAATCAGGGTTACAGATATAACAATCTAAACAAAATGTTTAATACTGATGACACATTCAATAGAATGTACGCGTTTCAGCCTCCTAGTTACAGCTAGTAGCATAATAATTTGTGTTATTCGCCAGGGACCTAGTAGTACTGTTCCCGATAGATATCGCCTTTGATATCGGCGAAATCGCGAAAGTTCTCTAAGAAATTGCCGTTTTGGCTAGGCTGAGGTCGTCGATTATACGAAGATTGATGATAGGTGTCCTCGTCGAAGAAAGTGCCTCCTTTGATGACTTCAAAATTACCCGACCCTAAGATTTCATTGTCTTTCTCATCTTGAACGTAATAGGAATTTCGATCATACCCGGTCTTCTTAGGAAACGTCTGAATGGAGCTCTGCGGGTAAGGATCTCTATGACGGGAGGGGTAAGACGAATATCCGTGCGAAGATTGGTAGCTGTAATTTGGAGTCCTTTTGGGGGACTGGAATTCGTATTGATTCCGGTTATTTCGACGATTGTTTTCAAACGATTGTTGCCGTTGGGCGAAACTATTCCTGTGGTGTGGGTAAAACTCGGTGTCCACATCCTCCCAGAAACCTCGGCTCAAGCCGAACTCGTCATCCCGCCTTGGTTGAGCTCCGTACGAGACTCGAGGCTCTTGTCGCAAATTCCTGTGTCTTCTCAGTTTTGGGACGAACCGACGCTCTTGAGCTAACATCTCATCGGGCTCTGCATTTCGCTTATTTCGGATCTTCATGCTTTCAAATCCCGAGCCTAACGCCTCTAAGCTGGGAAAGTTCTCGGGCATGGTAAAGAAGCCATCGCTTTCCTCATTTGCTAGGTCTTGTTCCTCATTGGAGAAGTGGTCATTTCTGTCGGTTTTGAAGGCGTTAGAGGGCGACAGTGGTCTAGGAGCATCAAACTTGGGCGCTGAGTAGGTAGGAACCTCGGGACGTTGCTTGTATGCCGTTTCGTAAGAAAGCGGTGCACCTTCATTCTTGTTGCTGTAGGGAGAAACGCTTCGGAAGTGATCCTCTTCATCATACAGATGGTCTCGAATACGATGGTTCTTGGTCCTGTCCTCGGAAGGTGATGACGAGGCCTTGAAATTTCGCCTTGGAATTGAGACGAACTCGTTATCGTCTTCTTCATCGTCATACGGAGAGCCTTCGTCATAAGAACTGGATCCAAAGCTAGGATACGATGCACCCGAATCGGGTTGCTCATATCCTCTCTCATCATTGCCCTTGGGCGATTGAAAGGGAGATTCGATTTCGTCTCGGTAAGGTGGGCCAGGTTGGATGGATGTGCCATCCAAGAAAGCCGGTTTCCTATTTTCGTTCAAAGGAATTGCCTCGGAAAAGTATTCCGGGCCAAAATCAAATGGAGTTTGATAATGGGATGGCGGGTGTGTAATAGCTGGCGGATGAGTGGGATGAGTTGGGTGTGTTGGAGGAGCTGTAGGCTGAGTGGGAGGGGGAGTGGGGAAATCTTCGGGGCCTGGCGTGGGAATTGGTCTCGGCGTAGTGGAGAAAGATCGCTCGCGCTCGTAAGACGCTGGCGACTGCGGTCGAGTTTCAAACTCGACAGATGGACCCCCGCCATTTGTGTAGTCGTCATCATCGTCAACAAATAGTTTGAACTTGGCCACATTGTCATCATTGGGGTCAAAATCGAGACCATCTGCTCCAAAGTCATCTGAGAAAGTGTTGTAACCACGCTCGAGCTCTTCGTCGCTTGGATATTCCGGTTGATCGAAGGGGGGACGTCTTTGGTATCTATTCGGTGACTCAGGAGGGAAATCGGGCGAAGAATCATAGCCAGGTGGAGGTCCAGGTTGCTTGCGATCAATGGTCGATAAATCTGGAGATTGATGATGAGAAGGCTCTCTCGATCGTTCAGGTTGGTCTTTTTTGATCACGGGGGCTTGCTCGAAAAATTGTCGCGGGAAATCGTCGTGCTCTTCATTGATAAAAGGATTCGCTCCAAATCCTTTAAAGCCCAAGTTTGAATTGGGCACGCTCAATCCTGGTCTATTAGAACTGCGATCACCATTTGCTTGAGGCTGGTGCGTAGCGGTGGGTCGTTCCCCTTGTTGGTGTCTGGTCGCCCCGGGGAATTGACTGGGTTTACCTAGCTCGAAATCATACCGATGAGCGTCTCCGTTGTCTTCAATACGCTCTTCAAACTGAGGCTGAGGCTCATTGAGTTCGTCTCGGAAGAAGTCGGGTTGTGTGGGTCGTTTTCTAAGTACCTTAGAGACTTCGACGCCGGGTGTACCTGACTCTGAGCGTCTGGGGAAATCCTCACCAAACTCGGGTCGTCGGTTGCCTCCCGATTGTTTTCGGTTGCCATTGGCTCCTGCGTCAAATTGCGGTCTTCTGAATTGCTTCTCCCCGTTGCCATTTGCTCGACGTCCTTGGGCAGCGAACGGTCTGCGAAATGGGGAATGCTTTTTGTTTCCCGCCGAGTGCTGAGCGTTTCGATTTCTTAAATTCGAGCCATGCTTGGGATTTAGTCTACGGTTGTTTTTGTGCGTACCGGGCTTGTTGTGTTTGTTGTTGTGGTGGTGGTTGTTAAACTGACCTCCGTTCTGCCTGGGACGAGAAGCCGAGGCTGCAAAGTCTGAGAAGCCCTTATTATTAGGCGAAGGAAACCCGCCCCCGAGATCTGAAAAGCCTCCAATGTTGAGCACTTGACTGCTGGCGGCGACGGCGGATGGAGATTCCACATTAGCCTCGTTTTGCAAAGGAAGGTGGTTGATGGGCACCACTTGATATTGACTCTTCCCATTCCAGCTGGGACTCAAACTGTGGGCTTTCGGGGTATTCTTCAGTGTTTGAAGGAAATCACTGATGACTTCTTGGCGTCTCTGTTGTTGTCGCTTTTGGATACGGATTGTTCTCACAGTCTGCACTAGCACCAGGCCAATAAGCCATGTTGAGCATCGGAGCCACCTCATCCTCCCACTGGTTGAAAATTGAAACTGAATCGCTGAAGAAATTACTCTCAATTATTTTCTTTTTCAAGCCTTGCGCACATCGCTACGACGACGACGACGACGAGGACGACGGTCGTGGTAGTGCTAATGCAAGTGGCCCTCGTGGTTTTGGTGGTGATAGTGGTAGTGGTACACGCTCTCATACATATGATGTCGACAATTCCCAGCACTGTCCTAACACTGACTTGGATAGTTCGCTACCCGTACCCTAAAGGGCCTTTTCCAGCCCGTCGCCTGCGTCCCTGAAAAGGAGTGTAGTCGTACAAGAGTGTGCATTATGTAGGAACGGTGGATATATGTACTCCATAGGAGTGGCAATGGCATGCTTGCCTTTGGCGGGTTCTCAAGTCCTCCAAACGGAATGCAGGCCAATGGTTCTTGCTCAACTCAACGACGCATGCCACTTCTAAATTCGTTTCCCAACTCGCATTGATTCTCGGCTGGTTGTTCGATCTAACTCTAGCGCTGGCTAGTCAACATGCCAAGTGCGGGTCCGATGTGCGCCTTATCTCCAACTAAGGCATCAACCCCGCACTCGAAGTCGTCACCTTCCTCAGTTTTCCCGTGTGGTTCTGGCAGTGCTTAGGTCCGCTAGATTTCATCGCTTGACGTTTTGTCAATTTGTTGTTGTTGTCGTCGTCGTCGTCGTTGTTGTTGTTGTTGTTGATGATGATGTGGTAGAACCACCATGGTATGTAGCTAACTAACTAAAGTGGTTGAACACGATAAATGCGAACAAGGCGAAAATCTCCATGGTAACATCGGATGGGGCAGCCAGCAGGAGACCATGATAGCGAGGATAGAAATTAACAAACTGACTCGAATCTACTTACCCGATATTGGGATGGGATGTTGGATCCCTATGATCTCTCTCGTTTACGTATTTAGCTAGCCAGCTACAGCTAAGAGCCCCACCTATCCATGTATACCAGCCAACCGACCCACGAGCAAACGTAAGAGCATGCGTTGAATTGTCCGTGTCCAGTTGCCTTGTGCTCACACTCACACGTACCTACAATGGATTGGCCTCTGGTTCCTACAAAGTAAACCCACTGGTTGAAGAGATCGTTTTGTTCCGGAAAAAGAATCTTGAACGGACACACGTGCAAGAAGATCCTTTTATCAGATTCTAGGCAACCTAGGCAGTTTCTAATGATGACCAGAGTCGGATTTTGAGGGAAGTCAGTCAGATTGCACTCTGATGATGTTGGACTTCTTGGAGTCCTATCTGATCTTGCTTGGATCCTCTGAGATGAGAGAAATAGTGAGTTGGCTTCACACACCTAGTTAACACGTTGGGAACTCAAAATATCAAAACAAAGGAAAATGACTCACGTCTGGCAGTCTGTCTTTCCTTTCCATGCCCACTGCTCTTCGTTCTTTCCATGGGCTTTGGGTCATTTTCATCCAACACCCGTCACACCCGATGTTGTCAGATATCTGGCATGAGCGTGGTGCGGTGCACTGACTTGCAATGACTTCAATCCTTCATTTCTCAGACTGACGCTCCTCTCAAGTACGTAGACTGGCTCTAATTCTATGGCTACAAGGTTATTTTCTAGGACTGGAACTGAATGCCATCATCGTGAGGATCTCGAAGTCTTTGGCGGAAATTAATCGTGAGAAATTGTGTCATTGGGAATGGACTTAATTGCACCAATGACCCACCTAGTATTGAATTAACCAGGATGACAGGATCTGCAGATATCATTGCTAATGGCAATTCCCAACTTTGACCTTTCGAGCTTGAACTCAACCCTGGGATGTAAAAAGAGCACCACCAAGCGCACATTGATTCATTGCTCGAAAGCGATGGACAGATTCCAAATTCTGGGTGAAATGTGGGTTCAAAAACTCGTTTGCCTCTCCGATCTCTCATTCTTGTGAAAGTTTTATTGCACCGATTCAGGAGTAGGACAAGTTACCTCGGCTGGGAGTGCTGTAATGAGCCGAGTGCTTGAGGAGGCTGCAAAGATAACCTTTTACGATGACTGTTTTGGAAAAAAGTTTTACCATGCACTTGAATTGGTGCCTAAGATTCGAGGAGAAAACAGTCTACGTAGATTAATGATCGAGCTGGTACTCTCCGCCTCAGTGGGCCAACTCCATTACCTGATCTCAAAGTTGTACACGCTCTTTTTTCCATTGCACATAATTGAAACCGTGAACGAAATTTTCTAAAATTGGGACGTCGCCATAGCATTCAAAGCATCGAAACAACGAGCATGTCTGGCCGCAAATATTGTTGGCCTTAAAAGAGGTCTCGTCATTCAGCTGCCCAATGTAAAACTCGACAGAATTCAGATAGATGAAAAGCAATGAAAAGAATATCAAGCGACATATAATACACCGCTATGTAAAAATATTGATAGAAACGGTGGTCAGCAATGCAATTGAAGTCCCCCTCCATCTTACTACTATTACTACGAGAATGAGCTATCTACGCGTATGTACGTAGTACGAACGCATCCTCCCCCTTACGTAGTAGATCTTTGTGTTTGTTGGATCCCACCGGGTGAGCTGCTATGAACGCGTAGGTTCAGCCAGGATCAGAGTACATTGATCCGTTCGGTCAGGGGCAAGGAAGACATGACTTCAGATGACCCCATGAACGAACTTGAAAGCGGAGAAGAAACTTCTCCCGGAAAAAAGACCCCCGAACGTCTATCGGGGTTGTTCACGGAGATTGTCGGGAAAGCCATTTGCTAGGCAACAAGACCATCCCTGCAATCCCTGCAGGCAAAAACAACGAAACAAAGCACGGTCAACTTTCAAAACACCAATTGCAAGCAAAATGCTTACTTAGACTTGCAGTATATCGTTCAAAGCTCAATGATGAAACTGGATACCTAAATCGTACTTGGAAGATTCAATTTTCATTTTTTAAGGAATGATCTGGAGTGGTACTAAAAGATCATAATACCCAACAATGGTTGAATTGTGTACTTATTTTTCTTAAGGTGACCAATTTCTTAGTTAAATTGTTAGGATGTTATGAAATAACAATTATTAGGACGTCTTTTGATGGTAGCTTGTCCGACAAAGATGAAAGCTTAGAGGCCAAGGAAGGCGGAAAGGAGGGAAGGAGGGAAGGAGGGAAGATGGGAAGATGATGCCGGGACTTCGTACAAGATGATGGTCGGTTGATGTGCAGCAATGTCTAATCATTGGGTTCATACAACCACAACCAATGGTGAGGCTGGAATTGCCTGAATTTGAAGAGTTGAACCGACGAACTAGTTGCCAATGTCTGGTGAGGAGAGGGTTGCAGGTTGCACTCGGTAATGAGTTTTCTTACCTGCCCCTCGAAAATGATGTTTTGATCTGAATTGATCAGTTCGTCGACCTTGTTCAAGGCATTGACATCACCATGTTTTGGCTTGCCCTTTTCTACCTTGGCTTATCTGTCTCATCGGTGAAATGTATGGACCTTCGTACCTTGCTCTATGATCCGGATTTCATTGCTGTCACCAAAGCGGGCCCCACGCCAGCCTTCACCCATGGGCATTTCTCCAATGAGATGAGGCCTCTGGTCGATCCCCTACCCCGATTCCGATTCCGACGAGACATCACTGAGCCCACAAGCCCCAGTCGGAATGTGGAATTTCTTCTCGAGGAGGCCCGTCGTCACGTGGAACCTGAGGTGTTGTCCCAATTGGATCTGACCAAGGACGAGGATCGGAAACGTTTGCAAGCCCTCGTGGATGAGAAGCAAGCCAAGGGAGCCAAATATGTCTATCAGGTCGAAGTGCAGGCAAGTTCCGGGTATTCCAGATTAACATGACTAGTTTAGTGTGGAACATCATTTACGTTGGTTAAAATAAGCACTCGAACAAAACATTCACATTCAATGGATCTTTCCCTGGCTGGGCGGCGAAAGTGAGTATCGTGGTGTTATGCACTACGTATGTAGAATCGGAGGGTGCCGTGAGAAGGGGCTGCCTGATGCGTAATGCCTTTAGTTCAATTGCGCATTTCCCTGAATGCCCCGGCGGCACTTTACGTTCGTGGGTGTTGTTAGCTAGCTTGAAAGCTCAATTAAATGTGGATTGGTTTTGAAGCCAACAACCAACCAACCAGCCACAATAAGTGACCATAAGCCTGGCTGCACTATTTTTTCCATTTGTAACAACTCCAAGTCATGCACATGCATCATCGGGTCGTGCGACGATTTTCACGTAGTCATGGGTTTGGAAATAGCGCCATTTACTCGATCGTAGGGAGTACAAAAGGAGCTAATTGCGGCTCCAATTTATTGATTGCAGTGCAAAAGGCTTGAGATTGAGATTGCTCAAGATAAAAAGCATTCACACCTTCACAATCGCACTCGAATCTCACAATGCAACGCTATCATTGAGATTACTAAGAAAGGATTGTAAAGGGACGGCAAAAACACTTGTGATTGGGAAAAACTTGAACATGTCCGAAGAGGCCTGCTTCACGTACATAGATACACTTTTATTTCGCCCGATTCTCAACCTCGATCTTCTGGATTGCCTTTAGGATGAGATCAGCGATTCCTACCTAGCCCGAACGGAGGAACGAGATGGTCTAACCACGACTGGATCCTATTCGTACAGTGATGGATATTTTGAGCACACGGGTAAGTAGAGCACAGAACGTATGTGCGTACGTAGAGACAAACAAATCAAGGTGGCGAGAACAACTCTGACTCTGATTTGACATGATCGATTCGTATTCGCGCCCAAGTAGATACAAGCCAGCCTCTGCATTTTGGGGGCACGAGGGCCTTTTTTTGCCAGTAATGAACCGTTTTGAAGAGCTTGTTTCTACCAGTGATAATAAGGCCAATGACCAGTCTGCGAGTTGAATCATGTGACCTATTCCTCTCCTATGTTGTTGCACATGAAGAGGTAGGCCCAAACTGTGATGCAGTTTTCTTCAACCAACGGTAGCCCTCCATTGAGGGTGATGCCCTTTTGGTCAACCAATCCCGTCCACGGATGATCAAAGACGTGCTCGAAAATAAGCGATCCCGTTGTTCTTGCAGCGACCTCCTCGGTCGGTCTCGAAAAGTTCAAGCAATCGCCATGATTTTCCTCAGGATCGTCCATTTCATTCGGACCTCCTAGAGACTGAGACAAGGACAACCAGATCAAGCTTAAAAGTCAATTCAATTGCCGTCAGATTTGATGAACATTTCTCAGGGCTTTGAACTGTCATGAGTCATTACGAATGCATATGAGGCGGACTTTTAGCACAGACTTTAAACTTGTGGAGGGGCTTGTGGAGGAAGGAATGATTGGACAGTTCCTGCCATGGATCCAATTATTGGTGCGTGTACGTTGGAGATGATTCCTCCATATATGTACCACGTGCGGCAGATCTTTCACTGAAAAGGTCGCTACACCTCGTCCAAGCTCTATATTGATGGATTGAGCAAGTGGGAATTTCAGAATTGAACGAGATCGATTACCTTGGCACAGTTGAATTCAAAAATGCACAAGAAGCCTTCTCGATTTGAAATGAACTTGAAGCTATCCGTCCTACTTTTGTCGTCACTTACTTGATTTTCGACGTTTTCATTCACTCGACTTTCTACTTTTTCCATTTTCCATGTTTGCCTTGTGATGCTAAAATTCAAAAATTCCTCTTCTCGTGTAACTGAATTGGACGCTCCTCGGTTGGAATAGTGGCTTACGTGGCCGATGCCAATGGTTACCGGGTGACCAAGATGGATTCCCGACCGATTGGAGATGGGCCGAAGCAAGACAAATTCGGTCGGGCCATTGTTCAGTCCTATGTCGGAGGGGTTTCTACGCAATATGCCATCAAAGCCGAGCCTCTGAAGACGGATGACACCAAGTCCGAGTTCCGTCAAGATGATCTTGGTCAATCGCCGTTATTGCCGGCTGATGCTCGTTTAGTGGATTTCACCACGGAGGAATTTCCAACCAAGAACATCCCGGACTTGACTCCTGCGGTGGCTCAACCCGTTGAGCTTGTGACTTCACCGAAAAAGTCCAACCAAAAGGCACCCAATCGAAAGTAGCCAAACCAGGAAAGCTATTGATATGTGGTATGTGCTAGTGCCTACGGATGTACGCATACGTAGTGCGCGTGTGTACGAGCAGAAGAGCAGAATAGCATTGCTTTGGGGGGCATTAATGGCATTGCCATCAAGTACTATCATTTGAATGAGGAATAAATACTACTCGCATCACAAATGGAGCCTCATTCGCAATTTCATGCCGAAGTCCATTCCCCCGATGAAGAGAGAAACCAAAGCGAGAAACAGCCATGCATGTGCTTGAAAGCACTGCTCCAGTTTTGTTATGGTGGATGGCGGACAAAAACATTGATGTCATGTTGAGGCAACCGAAACATGTTGGCTATACAGTGTACATGTAGTTCGGACGTCATACTCTTAAGATAACACACTGTTCGACTTTCAATGAATAAGGTCATGTTGAAATTCTCTTGGTGGGTTTTACGCACGTTATGCATGATCACGTGTTATAGGTACGACGTAGAATTGGCAATGAGATCGATTCCGAAAATCTCGTAACCAAGAAATCGCCTTAATTACCCAGGGAGCCCTACCTAGTGAAAACGTGAATCAGTGCTATGGCTTGGTTTCGAGTCAGAAAACGATTGCATCGAGGCGCCAACGATCGATGCAATTGGCATTTATTCATATACATTAGCCATATCCACATAACAAGATTTAAGCCGTCAATTTCGTTTAATTTCTTGGGTGATAAACGCAGAGCAATCAAAATCAGAATGGCTATTGAGCACTGAGCGTCTCTTGAACAATTTCTTCCATGAAGTCTTACATCGTATTTCATCTCCATTGGCACACTTTCTAGTTATGTGGAAACTTAAAAACAAGTGAGCAGTCCTTCCTCAAATTGGTGGTGGAGTGGATTGTAAGAATTTCCAGCTTGAAACAATGGAAGGCAGATTAGAATGGTTCTTGTAGCAAAACGTTATTGATCAATATTGGCTCTCACTAGAACTATTTGCTGTATTGGAAAACAAGTCAGACTTAACTCAGGTCAGGCTTTGTCCGCAGTGAAAATCAATTAGGTACTTAGTTTGTGTGACATGAGCGTTATTTTATTGACAGACATATGCAACCAATGAGGTTGTGTTTGAAAGTTCAAATGGTTTCCATCCATCTTAGGGCTCTTTGTCAAACGTACCTACCGTAAATCTGCTAGAGCGACGAACATTTCGATTTGGTTCAGTTTTCCAATGAGAATAACCTTGGAACCAGGAGGCATCTGTACTCCTTTGAACATTCGCAATCACTTGACTGTTCGCTTGAATTCGGATCATTCGATTCTCACAGTTTGCCACAAGCTTTTCCGATCAATGTCTCATTTTCGCCTCCTCGAACAGAAAATGGGAACAAAACATCCCTTAAACCTTCTGCTTGTTCTTATGAATGAGTTTGGACACTTGCTGTGACCGAATTTCAGAAGACGTGAGTGAGGCTGTAGACATCTGGAAATTATGTTCGTGTAAATTGTTTTCGAGAACCGAGTTTCACGCACGATAGTTTTGTCCCTTCTGACGCGTTCTCGTCAGCCCCTCGTCAATCCTCAATTCCGAGGAAGAGAGTGAACCTAAGCATATCCTGTTTGTCGATGTTCATTAATCATTATACGTACATGATCATTGATCAAGTGCGTGTTGTAGTAAATATTAGCCCATGGTGTTACAAGTACAAGAGACGGACATTGCAGTACTGCTTGATCATGAAGGCTCATGGCAATTCCCTCGCATTCGTGAAAAATCGATATTTGTTGTTGCATTTGTCCACTTTATGTATTAATCGAGGACCAATTAGGCACAGCGCAAAATTGGTCAACGAGGAAATATGTGTAAGCGCGCGTAACTCGTCAGGAGAGGTTTGATCGATGTCGAACAATTCATTAGATATGCCCTTTGAATCCTCCGTACGCTGGGAGGCGTGCTCAATTGCAATGAAATCGCAATGAATTCTTCGGAGTGATTAGATTTGTTGATGGTCTCAGGTGGCTTTTTTTTTAAATGCGAATTGCAAATATGTTGTGTGGATTTCCTCATTCCAAACTCAAGGTAACCAAGGACATGCGCAAGTTCTTTTTCTTTTTCACAAAAGGTGTCATTCATGTCATCCCTGATGTCATCAAAACACATTTTCCCTGCGTTCAAGGACTCATGATTAATGCAACAATGATGCGATGTTATCGTCATGATACGACTCCCATGGCGTTAAGCGCTATTTCCATGGAACAACTAAGTGTTTGTTCTTTTGTGGAAGGACTTCATAGGGGCGGTATACTGGCTCCAAAAATGGGTCCCCATAGGATTGAGTCCTGATCTGCAGCAATGATCATGATACGAACCCTCTACGAAAAATGGTCCATGGCCGATGATGATTGGCCACTTCTTTGCCACCTTGATGGGACATATGGATGGATGGCCAACTTGACAAAAGCCGGCCCTTTTCAAACGCACTACAACTGCGGCGCTTGATAAGGGAAGAAAACAATGGGTACGTAGGCATGGCTTGGCATGGCCAGACATGTTATCGCGAAGCTAAAATCCTTTCAAAGTTTCGTTGTCAATGAGACACAATAATTTCACATCCTCCGAACGTGTGGAACATATGAAAGAGCGGGAAAACAATTGTAGTGGTCGATTTTCCCTTCCGTGTGCGCACTTCTAAATCAAAACCATTTCAACTGGCCGACAGGACGACAGGCTGACTGACTGACAGACTGACGATCAATAACTAGCAACTGACGATTCACACAGAGGGGGATGATGATTTGAGAACGAGGTACCAAAGACGTGTCAAATTCCTCTTACGAAGATCTCACGAAGATCTCCTTTCTCTGCCTAGAAGCTTTTTTTTCCCTTTCTATTTTCCCTGCATCTGTTGTCTATAATATAAGTCAGGCAGGCCTTCGTCTCGCTCGGTTTCTGTTGTCGTTGGCTCTGGAAGAACACGACTCATCATACTCGACTGGTCATGGAGTAGGACAGATGATTGGGAGCTTTTGTTACATACGTTTGGAGTACACAGCAATGGTATTTGGTTATCAATTGATGTTCTTTCAAAGACGCACAGGGTTACGCACGGACACACTAACAATCGTGATTTCGTCATAAGGTTTGTCCGTCTTGGGATGGACCTTGGCATTGGAGATGCTTTGAGCCACTTCCATGCCTCGTTCGACTCGTCCGAACACGGTGTGCTTGTTGTCCAACCATGGGGTGGGCACCACCGTGATGAAGAACTGGCTGCCGTTGGTGTTGGGACCCGCATTGGCCATACTCAGAGTGTAGGGACGATCGTGTCGCAACTTGGGATGGAACTCGTCCTCGAATTCACCGCCCCAAATGGACTCTCCGCCCGTGCCTACCCCTGTCGGATCTCCGGTTTGAATCATGAACTGCTTGATCACGCGGTGAAAGATGTGCCCGTTGAAGTAACCTTCTTTGGCATGAACGCAAAAGTTCTCCACGGATTTGGGACATTCACGGGCGAACAGCTTGCACTGGATATCGCCCACGGAGGTGTGTAACGTGGCATTTTCGTACAACCGTGGCGCCCCTTTTTCTTCCGTGGCCGCGATGATGTCTTCTTTGGAGGGCTTCTCATTGAACACATCACGCTCGGCATCCACATTCGACGTGTCTTTGGGTTCGCGTTTGCTGAAGCAATAGAATCGATTCTTTTTGAAAGCTGTCACGAAGAGCGTGGGATCCACAACACCGTCGTCCAAAGCCGGGTTTTCCGAGGCTTGCACCTCGATGGAAGGCGCCACGTTGTAATTCCTGACCAAGTCTTGAAATAGGGACACATTGAGGAACCGCAGATGTTCTGATTTGCCCAAAATGCGCTTGCCTTCATTTGAATACAGATTGACCACCTTGATTCCGGGGAGGGCCGCAAATATGATGAAGTTGCTCGTTTTATCGAAGATGATGTTGTTGTGGCGGAGCAAATCGCCTTTCTCTAATTCCCTTTCGGTGGAGACTTTTCGATTGAAATCCATGGCCGGAAACACTTGTCTCACTTGTTGCATTTCCGTGTAGTGCTTGAGGCTCTCGTCGATAACACAGCTCAATTTGCCCGTCAGAAACTTGAAAATTCGAATCTTTTTGTCGGCTCCAAAGGCGGCCAGCAAGTTCCCATTGGGCGACAGGGTCACATTCAGAGGGTATGTCTTGGATTTGGCAAATTCAAAGAGATCCGTGTCTAACTTGGATTCGAAATCCACATTTGAGGGCATGTCGTAATCCCCTTTGGGTCCCGACCAATACTCGAGCATTCCACCTTGGTCTGCCGAAACAACCACATCGTAGATAGAATTGTAGGCTAAAATGGTCACTGACTTCATATGAATATTAGCCAGGGTTTTCAATGGGACACTCGAGACGCTGTTTCCATCGTAGATGTGAATTCGGGTGGATTCGGCTTCACTAATGGCTAAGGCTGGAATGGCATCTCCGGAGCGGTGAATCCAGCAACAACATTCTGGCGTATAGCCTAGAAAAGGTGAAAATTAATCAATATTAAGGAAACGAAACAAAAGGGATGGGGCGAGGATGGGCGCACTTTGGATAGCATGGAAACCTACCAAGTTTGATCATGTTGATCATGTCGAAGTTGATCACGTCGAAGATCTTGGCGTTCTTGTCGGTGGAAATGGTGCATAAGAGCGTTCCAGTTGGATTGACGTCGATTCCTTGAATATTTCCTAAATGGGCTCTGAAATGCTTGACAAACTCGATGCCAATTTGTCGCTTCTTCCAGAACTTGACATGTCCGTCGACGCTGGCCGTGATGACAAATTCGGTTTTGGTCGTGGCGACAAAACACATTACATCTCTGTGCATGAAGCTCTTTTCGTACGATTGTGCATCGGGGAGATGGCTCAGGTACAATTTTTCGAATTCCAAGACTTTCTTCTTACGAACAGGGGCTGCCTCACTCGGCAACGGTCCCACCCATTCATCTTCATCGTCTTCTGAATCGATTTTATTAGCATTATCATTGGCCTTGTCCTGAGGAGGATCTTCTTCACTTTTCCGTTTCTTAGTTTCCGGCTCATCAGTCTTTTCAATTTTGTCGCTCATGGCTGGAATCCTGAAGAGGGAAAAAAAAACATATTCTTTTCAATTATATTTCTGAACGCAACAATAAGGTGAGGAGTGCCTTTAATATTGGACGGACATGTCTGTTGGAATCCTTAAACTGTGTAATTCTATGTGCTTTGACTACTAATTGCCATATGCCAAATCCTCGTTTATTGTAGAACTCGAGTGAGGAATGGGCCGTCTTCGAGCGATGATGAAACTCTCTTCTGTTCAACATCGTGAGTTGGCGCAGGGCAATTGGGCGGCGTAATTTTGGCCTTTTTAAACGAAGGGATCTCTTCGAATTCAGTCTTTGCCGCTGAAGCCGACTCAATATTGAGAACTGGATGAGCGGACAAGGATCCATCCGTGGGAGCGACCATGACTCCACCGAACACATTCGATCCGGTCCGAGCGAACTCTTTTGTGTCGGTTTGAAGCCCCGATGAGCATTTCATACTGGACGACACGGTTTTGGTGACGTCTTCTTGATCGAGATCAGAGATAGGCTTTGAAAGACCACTTTTGAATTGGTCCAACTTTTGGTCGATGGCTCGGAATTGCCAAGGCCAATTGACGTTGTAAAGAAATGGTCGATGATCAAACCGATTATCATCTGGACTATAAGCTTCAGCATGGTATGATGGCGTGAGAACCGTCATCTTGTGGCGATTAATGGCATAGAAGCGAAAAAAGAGCTTGACTTTTTTGGCTACCTCATTCGGAGTACATTTGTCTTGCCACAAATGAATCAACTTGCAGAACATGGAGTAGGGCCCACAATTTTGCTCTTTTCTTAATCGCCCATAAATGGATAGCTCCTCATAGGACATCCCCATGTCTTGTTCGTCCGTTTGCGCGATTTGGCCTTCGTGAAGTGGCTCTAGCTCAGCCGTAGGTTGAGCCGACAAGATTGAATCCAAGGCGGGTAGATTGAGGGTGGTTCGAGCCAGGGCCAAGAAACGTTTCAAGTCGGTTTTTGAGATCCCACCAATCGGATTGATATCAGCACTCGAACAATCATATTTTGTCATGTAGCCTCGGAGAGCCTCGTCCACATTGGCCGAACCCAAGACAAGCAGGCCTCCGGGCCTTCCTTGCACGAGTAGAGCTAATTGGGCAAACAAATAGGAGAGCACCATGCGAACGCGAGCTTGGACGTTTTGTAGAGCCAAATTCTCCCGCACACTGCCCCCTCGGGTTTTGAACTTGGGGATCATGCCCATAGTGGTGGAGAAGATGCCAATGAGGGCAGTGACGGCCGTATCGATGGCAATATTCAGATGATACGAGCCAATTTCTTTGGACAATGACTTGGCTCGGTCGCGTGTTTCTTGCGAGCTATTTTCACTGCCCATGTAGCAAGTGACGAATATGCGTCGGCAGAACTCCTTGGGGTCTTGCGGCACGTAGTCGCTATCGCCAACCACCCGCCGAGCGTCGGTAAGGCATTGCTCATCGCCTTGACTCACAGCCTTGACCACCAGCGTGCACATGGAAAATACGAGTGATGCGGTGGAAGCCGAGTCCACGCCGCCACTCAACGGCAGGAAGTAGCCGCCTTGCCCGCTTCGCCGGAGATAGTCCCAGAGCCAACAAGCGGAGCCTAACAAGATTTCCTCTTCGGCGGGATGGTAGATCCACTCGATGGGCTGATAGGAAGGCAGAGCCAGGTCAGAATCCATCGAGAGGGCGAAGGGCACGTCAACTCGTGGATACGAGAGCGCTTGGGCGGCTTGGATATTCCAGCTACGCAAACGGTGACGGTAAGAGCGAATGTCCTCGAGATCTATAGTGGCCGTGGCTACTTCGACTTCCTCAATGGCGAACTGTTGAGTTCGATTCAGCATGTGACCGTTCAAGTTAATACAGCTACAGCCGTTAAAGTAGACTCGATCGCCATCGCCCCCGCGTAAATTACTAAACAAATAGCAACCACCCGCTTTCATGGCGGCACTGTGGATAAGATCAACGGCCACATAGGCCTTACGAAGCTCCATGTAGGAGCCCGACCCATTCAGGATGAGCTCAACCCCGTCCAAGGCCATGCCAATATGAGTACTAGCCGGGTTCCACAACTCCTCACAAATCTCGTAACCAATCACGGTATCGACGGTGGCCAACACGCCATCACCGAAGGGCACACGGGTTTGACCCGTAACATCGCGAATTAGACGCGGCAAGTAGAACTCCTCGAGGGTGCGGGCCTGAGTCCAAGCGGTGAACCAGCGGGTCTCGCGATAGTTGCCGTCATCACACAGGATCATCTTGGGCCGAATGAGGAGGATTCGGCCGTTGAGGAAGGCTAAACGACAGTTGTAAGCCACATTACGGTGCCGAATGGGCAGTCCCACGTCGACCAGGATATCGCGACACACGGGCGAGGTCAGCAATTGGGCCACCACTTGCCAGGCGTGCAAAAAGGTGTCGCCCTCGTAGAAGTGGTCCTGGGCGCTGTAGCCCGTGATCTCGAGCTCGGGACCACTGCGGAGCCGGGCGCCGGCCTCACGCGCGGCTTGGATGGAGGCTAAGATGCGCTCGAGATTGCCGTCAAAGTCCAAGGCCCATTGATTGAGCGTGCACACGGCGACTTTGACTTTGCGACCCATGGTGATGGATCCACAGAGAGAATAATGTCGTTTTGGGGATCAATCAGCTTGAGCGCACTTGGACCGACGATCGGGGTCATTGGCAGGAGGGCCTGGGATCGGACGGGGACCAGCCCAGGCTAAAGCAAGCTCGGGCTGCCCTCAAACTTCATCGATCAAACACAGGCACAGCTCTGGACAGACAGACAGACAGTCAGTCAGTCAGTCGTCATCCATCCAACTATCGACCCAATCGTCAATTGGCCGAGCATCGTCATGCACGCACACACACACACACACACACACACACACGGTGAGAGTCAGTCAGAACGAATGAACCAGGTGGTTGGATGGCATGGAGCGGCGCTCCCTTCGGACCCTTGCTCTTTCACCTTGACTCCACAGGGGTCTTTGAGGGCCTACGGCAGCTCGGTTTCAAGGGCCTCGAAAACAGTGGCAGCTGATAAGCCAAAGGTTAGCTACCTAAGGATGAAACGCCACTCAGCCGTTCAGTCCACCCGCCTCAACTCTCGATCAATCAGCCGAGCCAGCAACCGAGTCAGCAACCAACACACATGACTGAGACACTGGCCGGAAGTATGGAATCACGGCCCACAGAAGAGCCTCCTCCTGTCAATCGACAACCAAACTCGCTCTCAGGTCTCAGGTACGTATTGGAGGCGTAATTGATTGATGCCCACCAACGACCGTGGGTGTTAGGGTGAATCGAACCTAATATCAAGGCCGGAGGAGTCCCATGCCTAGAGCGGGGCAGTAGGGGTGCGGGTTAAAGCCGGCCAAGGGCTGAGGGTTCATACCAAACAACAACACACACATTCAGGGTGACTGGGAATGAATGGGGAGAGTTCAAATTACTGATGGGTCGAGTCCACCTTTAGAAGTCAGATTCCACAACTGAAGCCAGGTTCTGTGTTATGAAGCCTTGGGATATGTCATTTAAAGTCTTGCTTATATAGTCCTGTTTTGATTTTTCGTTTGAATTTGGAGCAATGAGATACTCTACGTGCTTTCGTGAGCAATTATTTTGAATTGCAACAAAAAAAACTTTTGCAACAGTAGTTGCCCAAGTTCACACTCTTCCTGATCGAGGCCCAAATGAAGCCAAATATGTCTTTTCACACCTTTATAAGAGATAGATTCTGCAAGATACACTCAAGACTAATTTTCAGACACTTGGTGACCATCTAACGGAGGTTGCCAATTCTAAAATCAGTATGTCCCTATAACTTAGTAGGCCTTGTTTCAAATCTCGAAACAAAAGTTTGCGTGATTCAACTGTGAATAAGTTCCCATACCAACAACAATTGCCCACATCGCACTGGAAGCACTGCAAGTTCGGAAATTAGTGCGGTATCGACTTACACGCAACCTTGCCACACTTGAAATTGTTTCCGAAAACCAAGAAGGATAGGAGGAAAGCAATGATTAACCAGTCTTGACTTGGTCAATCAGTTAACAATGTTAGAGCTGCAATTCGTCATCTTTTACCTGATACTAAGGCCTTATCAACTCACAAGTTTATGAGCTCTGCAAGGCCAAATCACTCCTTGCTAGGAAGAATATTGTTGGGGATACAGTCAGCCATGTCTGGAATGCGGCAGTAAGAAAATTTCTATCAGAAGATGACTTTAAAACCACATATTTGTCATGGATGAAGCATATTAATAACTGAATTGATACAGAGGGTGATTATGTGGACAATGTCAATAAATAAGGTTCTGTACCTGCATCAGCATTTTTGAGTTATTTTGATATTCTGATTTTAGAATGGGCACACCTTGTAAAATCTCACAAGATGAAATTTCACTGATGGAAGGCCAATTTAATGGCCACTCACAACTTTTGGAATTCACCCTCTTCCACAACTTTGTCCTTCCAACATATGAGTACTTTAAGAAGTTTTGCAAACGTCAAATTCTTAGTATTATTTGGTAAAAAAATTCACGTCCCTTTTAATCCCCATCAAGGTGGTTCTTTGGTGGTGTTGCATGCCAAATTCCTACTACCTTGTAGCCTCTTGAAGGTTAGATGTCAATCTATCAATCACCCAATCAGTCAGTCCAGAGGTGAATAATTTAGACATTTGTACAGCTGAGTTAGTTAAAGCTTGGACATTACCCAGAATGAGCAATTGCTCTATACTTTGGCAACTGTATTCTCAGACTGGTTAACATGCTTGCAAAAGCTTTTAACTTGAAAACATCCAGATCACTTAAATTTGGGTTCAATGCGCAATTTTGTAGCTTTTGAATGTTGACTTGTTCAAATTGAGTATCAACCTGCGCTTGTATTTTCCGTGGCATGCCATAACCAAGTTTTTTACATCAGTCAAACAGGCAATATTCAATGCTAGTTTGGAAATGTTGTTATGGAGTGTGATATCCATTCTCACTTATCCACTATTGCCAATTCTTTTTAATCTTTATGTATCCGAATTGCCCAAGGCCCTCACACACCAAGGACCCACCATCAACCATTTTCCGGTACAATATCTTCAATATGCAGACAACCTGGTTCTCTTGGCTAATTCAGCCATGGAATTGCAAAATGCCATCAATGCCCTCCAGAGTTTACTGCCAAGAGAATCACCTCATGAGCTTTGTTGTTATTTATAGGGCGGGCCAAAATTTGAAGATTAATTTGATCTTTTCGACAGCAAATTTGCATGAAAACAAATCGATCAAATATGCACAAAAACTGTCAAATAAACTTTCCAAAGCATCAGCACGAACACGTTCTGGAGGTTGTAAGGGCTGCTTTGGCCTTCCCTATCAAGCAACACGTAGACGAAAAGGAAAATTATGTCATGATATCTTCCAGTGTTGGGATTTGAACCTGCTAATCCCTAGCGCGCAGATCTTGCCTTGTCCATGCTTATTCCTAGACTGATGAGCATTTTGCACATTGTTAACATTTTGTGAAAATGATAACCTTCAGTTCAAAAACTAAAACCGAATAATGCCAGAGCCTAACAAGTGTATTGCAGAACAATTTTGTTGAGAAAAGAAAGAATTTTCAAGTTTCATAAAAGTAATGGTAAGTCAATTTTTTGAAACTCACCATCCACCTCATGACCATTCACCACAAAAATCATGAGAAAACGTCAAGATTTGCCTGATTTTTACAAGAGAAGTTCATTAATCAAACAGAAGTAAATTCCAAAATTTGAATTAGAGTATCTTAAAAAGTTGCAAAGATAAAAGAGCTATTTCAGATTGATGGAAAACATAAGTAGGTGTTTTGTAATATGTTTACAATCTATTTCAAACCTATGTGCACTTTTTTAAAAAAAGATTTCCTATTTTAGCCAACCATAGCCAACCAAAGTTGGATTTTTCGGACTTTTCAAAATCACCATATTTTGAGATACTTTTTGCTGTAAATCACCAATCATCAGAAGGAAAATTTTGTCCCAAAATTACTTGAAAAATCATCACATTTGGCAGCGCTGGTCCTAGAGCTTCAAGAATGCCGAAATCACCAAACCTTCACTCCTTTTTTAAGACCATCCCTCTTTTGGCGGGAAGCTCGTTCACAGTCCTTGTTTCTTAAAGTTCGTGATTGAACCATAGATGAATTGAAGCAAGTCCTAGAGAGTGCGGATGAGAACTAGCTCGGCAGGCGAAGAACTAGTTTTCAGAGCCAATGAATGTCAGCCGACCGACTGCTGGGGTATGGTGTCTGATTTCTGATTGTAGAGGCGCTGCTTTTCATCAACTAATTTTCCACTGTCCACTGATACACTGGTAACCGATTCAGCTGCTGTATGAAACCACAAGAAACTCGATTTTTACTCTTCTATCTACGTTCCTTCATCTATGATTGAACCGATCACCAAGACGAGACGCCCTCTAGAGGCAGATTGCTTTAAAATGCGCGGGAGAGCGGCCCTGACTGACTGACTGACTGACTGACTGACTGACTGACACTCCTAGGCCTTTTGTGTGGCCTCTAGTTGCGTTGGACCTGGACTGGGCTCAAGTCATCCAGTCGGGCTCTGGAACGGGTGGTGGGAAGATCCCAGATCCATCCTGAAGCGCGAGCTTCCTCCATCCATCCATCCATCCATCCATCTTTCCCTGTCGTAAAGGACTACCGTTGTTTAATATTAGTTGGTGGTGGTGGACAATCAGTCATGGAAGAATCCACTGCTGGCTTGTTTCTGACTCGGACGCGTTCCATGCCGCTCAAGTCCATGAGCTTTTTGGCCGGAACGGCCTGGTCGCCCACTCAGGGAGCGTCCTCGGCTCGGCCCTCGGCTCGGCCCTCGGCTCGGCCCTCGGCCTCCATCCGGCATGTCAATTTGGACTGGCTGGACCGGTGCGCGGGCAGACCAGGACCAGAGGCCGATGATAGCCCCAAACCACCCCTGTCACCCGAACCACGCCCCCTGACCCGGGCCCTGGGTCCACGGAAGCCGGTACGGCTCAAACGCCATCGCTCCGCCCAGGCCGGCCTCAAATTGTCCGGGCCCAAGCCGTCGTCGGACGCCGAGGTCAGTGAAATCGAATCCGAGCCCGAATCCGACCCTCGGCCCACCCGCTTTAAAAGACGGAAGTTGGAGACGGGCTTAGCCCCGGTCCCGAGCCCGTGTCAGGCCCCGGCCAGCCCGGATCATTCGTCTGTTGGGCCCCCTGTCTCATCAGATTCAGCCACGCCCGACCGGGACGTCACGGATTTGCCTCCGCCCGTCCAGGGTCCCAACGCGTTGAACGTGTACGCCTTAGGCTTTGACGAGCCCGAGGCGTTGGGCGATGTGCGGGCTATATCTGACCGGTGCCTGACCCGGCGTCCCTTGGTCCCGGCCGCCCAAGAGAACTTTGTCAAGATTAATCTCAAGAAGAAGTCGTTTTCTCGTGGAAAACGCGGCATGACCGGCGGCAAGTACCGCCGAATGGAGTGGAAACGGAAAACCGCTCTGAAAGAGAACCCGGCCCAAGAAAACCCGAGCAAGTCGAGAAAAGAAAAAGTCTGCTTTAAGTGTCAGGGCTCCGGTCATTGGGCCCGGGATTGCGTCGGAACCGCCGATCGACTTTTGCCCACATCCATGGAGGCGGAGTTGGGCGACCAGCTCGAGTTTCCCACCTTGGCCCAAGCTTCAGCTATGGCTTTAAGCAATACTCGCCAGCCAATGCTGGTCCCAACTGTGGTGTCGCTATATCAAAAAGTGGCCCCATCGAGCGCCTCTCATCTGGATATGGACGGTGACCCGAGTCATGTATTTGACTATCTAGACGACGACTTTCTGCTTCAAGCCTGCTCTCACTGGGAAGTGCCCGAGGAGGTGCCGGCCACGGACGCTCTCACCGGTATTCGTCCACTTTTACTGCCCGAAGACGATGGAGCCGATCTCCTGAGCGAGACGCTGGCCAAATTTGGCTACCCCGACTTCCGAGCGGGCCAAAAAGAAGCTATTCTTCGCATTCTTCGCGGCCAATCCACCCTGGTTCTCTTATCCACCGGCTCGGGCAAGAGCTTGATCTACCAATTACCCGCTTATTTGTATGCCCGTCGTGAACGATCCATTACCCTCGTCATTTCCCCGCTCGTCTCGTTAATGGAAGATCAAGTGGTGGGCCTACCCACCTTTCTGAAAGCCGCTTGCTTGCACTCGAATTTGACACCCACTAATCGGACCAAAGTCGTGGAGCAAGTCAAGGCCGGTAAATTGCATTTCTTGCTAATCTCCCCCGAGTCTCTCGCCGGAGGGAGCGGGATTTTCGCTTCCATCATTCAGGACTTACCCCCCATTTCGTTTGTGTGCATCGATGAAGCCCATTGTGTGTCTCAATGGTCTCACAACTTCCGACCGGCTTATCTCCGGTTGTGCAAAGTGATTCGAGAGAAGCTGGGTGTAAAAACTATCCTCGGCCTCACCGCCACGGCCCCGGAGAAGACGGTCAACGATATCGCTACCAGTTTGTCAGTGGAAATCAAGTCCGGTGTGATTCGTGGACCCCTTCTGCCCAAGAATTTGGTTTTGTCCGTTTCCAAAGACAGTCATCGAGACCAAGCCTTGATCAAATTGTTACAAGGACCTCGATTTAGCCGATGTGATTCGATCATCATTTATTGCACCCGCAGGGAGGAATGCGTTCGCTTGGCCACCCTAATTCGAACTAACTTGCAGGACCGGGATCTGGAGAACGATGGCCGGAAAAAAGGTCGGACCAAAATGTCGTTCACCAGCGAAGCTTACCACGCCGGTCTGTCTCCTTTCAAACGCAGAACCATACAATCCAATTTCATGGGCGGCAAACTGAGGATCGTCGTGGCCACCGTGGCCTTTGGTATGGGCATAGACAAGTCCGATATTCGAGCCGTGATCCATTTTAACATGCCGAAGACGTTCGAAAGTTACATTCAAGAGATTGGTCGTGCTGGTCGTGATGGCTTGGAAGCCCATTGCCACTTATTTTTGAATAACTTGGGCGAAGACATGAACGAGCTCAAAAGACACATATACTCGAATTCCATGGACCGGAGAACAATTCGATTGTTCCTCCAATCGATTTTCGATCGTTCCAAAGAAGCGGACGCCTTGCCGGGCTCGCCTTACAAAGAAGTGGCTATCTCGGTGAACGAAACGGTCGAGCTTCTCGATTTGCCCGAAGAAAACATTTCCACCTTGCTGTGTTACTTGGAAAGTGATCCCAAGCAGTGGGTCAAGCTCTTGAATCCCGTGTACTCGATGTGTAAAATCCAGTGCTACCGTGGACCCAGGCAATTGAAGGCCATTGCCCACAAGTCCCCACCAGTGGCCGCTGCCTTGGCTTTGGCTCGCAAGAAGGGCCAAGATGTGACAAATCTCGGGCACTTTTCGTTTCCAGTGGTGGAAATGGCAGCGGCTATGGGATGGGACAGTGGGACCGTCAAACGAGAGTTGAAGAATTTGCAGTGGACATTTGCCAACAATCGCTATCAGAAGAGTGGCGTACTGGTCGAATTCAGTGACCTGGCTTTCCATTTTGAGGCCCTGAAAGGACTCACTGCGGAACAGAAGGACTCCTTAAACGATTTTCTGTTTGAACGCATTCAGGACCAAGAAATGGCCGAACTTCATAGCCTAAATCGAGTCTTCCGGGCTTTTGCTGCCGTCTCTTATCCAACTTTTGCTGAAGCCAATGAAGAGGTAGATCCGTTACGAAGCGACAAGTTGAAGAGCTTTATTCAAGACTATTTCAACGAGACCCAAGTTGACTTGGCCGCCTTTAGAGTGTCCATGGCAGAAACGCCCCCTTTGAAACACGAATCTCAAATTCGAGCCGATATTCGCTCCTTTGTGTGCACTCATTCGGATCACGTGTGGAGTGGGCGAGCTGTGGCTCGAGTTCTACATGGGATTGGGAGCCCCAACTTCCCTGCGAAGCAATGGGGACGTGTTCGAAGGTTCTGGCGATCCCACTTGGTCGTGGATTTTAATCAGTTGTGCCGTTTGGCAACGCAAGAGGTATTATCGCTGAGAAGCGGATCTTAAAGGATCAGGAGGACTAAACCTAAATAATGAAATGAACAATTGAAGACTGTCTCTCTGTTTGTGATGAAATAAAGTATTATTTCACAAGCGCCAAGCTAAAGTTGCGAGTAAATATATATATATATATGTATGTTTATATGATAATATTAATGAAGGTGGTGACGTTATTGATTATAATCATGCGTTTCGGTGTCTTGAATAGCGTCTGTCCTACTCATCGGAGAGTTCCTCCCTTACATTCGTGTAATGATCCTCAGGAACGTGAAGGGCACGGAACTATTACTTGTCTTCCTTGGGTAAGGAGTCTCTCTCAGAACTATATTCATCCAGTTAAGACGCGTCCGAACTCCTGTCATTGAGGATCAGACCCAACTTGGCATTGACGGCGCCTGATCCTCCCAAAATTTGCATTTTCATCGGGGGTTCTCCCTCCTTGATGAGAATCATGGCTGAGCCTGTGGAAGACGAATCAGTGAGGAGTCGTTTTCCTACCGTTGTCTTCTTTTCAACTTCGGTCCGCATGAGCGCATTGATTTTGGCCAAATCCTTGGCCGGACTCCTACTGAAGCTGTACGATAACGGTTTGTGAGGTGAAAGGGGGTTGAATCGAACCTTATCTTCAGGTGCAGATTTGAGCGGGCGAATGAAAACCTTGTGATTGTCGGATACCTTGCGACAAGGCGATTGAGGGTGAGCTCGTAGTTTGGGTAGCGGTGAAAGGGGAGGGGCTTCATTTTGACGACTGCGGCGGAACTTCCGACTGAATTCTTGGAGCTTCTCCATGAAAACGGTGTTATAAAACTTGATCAAATCCCCACGCTCTTCACCGTCCACGATACTGGATGAGGCGGCCAATTTGGTGGGAGTAGGGTGGGCCTTAATTGGAGGCAATTTCTCTTTGTCATCGGTTTGACTTTCGTCGGAGGCGTTGCCCCCAGCCATCAAATCCGATTTGGTTCTCAAGAGCACACTTCGATACACGTGACTGGCGGCTTGGGGCTGGTTCCGGTAGTTCTTCATGATGTCTGTGAAGTTCTTATCTTGGCCGACCACTTTACAAACGATATACAGCGAGCACATCAGGAGCTGATCCATATGGCGGTCTTTCATGAGAAGAGTATGTTTGATCATGGTGTGTTCAAACGTGGTCCAGATCTTCCTCTTGATATCCTCGTCCGTCAGCTGGAGGGTGTGACACAAGAGATCAAGGCGAAGATGTGCCAAGTGGTACACTTTGCGGAAGAATAAGGCCAACGATCCAGTGCGTTTCGGACGCAGGGGTTGGGCGGAGCCTTCATCGTCGATGATCATCATGATCTTTCCATTGCCTATTGATCTGATAGCTCCGGTCGGGGTAACAGGACCGCCTACAAACACGGGAGAAAAACACGTATGCTTTAATGAAAGACTTGAACGAGGAAGATGAGCTAATGAGTGAAGATTTCCCGAATGAGAATGCGGCATTACAAACGTACTTTGGCCTTGAACCTGAACGTATTGCTTTTGAGGGCTGAGCAAAGACTGTCCGGCTCGAACGGGAGAAGTGGGTGCAATCTGATTGGGTGCATCTCCAAATGCTAGTTGTCTTCTGGCGACGGCAGATACCACTGGAGATTTGAATCGATCTCCCGCAAGAGGCGCTACAACGAAAAGACACGCCAAAACGCACCACAATTAGATCTGAAGGAGCCAACAAGAAAAATCAATCAATCAATGACTTACATTTGACGGCAAACGGCCTTTTGTGATGGGAGAGTGGGGATTGACCCGGAACCGGCTCGATCTGAGGTTCACCCACATGCTGACCGGGTAGGGAGACTTCTTCACAAGTGGGCACGCCCAGCGGGTCTTTTTGAATTGCTTCCCAGAGAGGACTCTCGCGAGTCCAAGCGCGGGATTCCAGGATCTGCTCCTCAATTCTCTGAAGATGTTTGACCACGTCTCTTGCCAAGGAGTCCTCGGTACGAATAATAACCTCAATCACCTTGTAGAAGTGAATGGGCTCGAGCTTAAGGGTATCCAGGATCCAAGGGAAGGTCCTCTGAGAATTGTAGGAGAAAATCACGACCTCCAGGCAACAGGCGAACAAGGCTTGATGAAACAAGTCGTGCTCTAAGAGGTTGGCCAGAGGTTTGTTCTTTTTTTGCTCAGAGATCAGGATGGATTCCAGCATCTTGTAGTACAGAATGACACCCATTTTGAGACGCATGCGCGCGAACGAATTATGCGAGCCAGGGTGTTTGTCGCTGGGAGCTGTGTACTGAGAACAAAAAGTGTCGCCCATGTCTTGAACCCGCTTCACCACCGCCTCTTTTGGGTCGATCTCGCAGGATTGAAACACACTCAAGAGTCTCTGACTTGGTTCGGCTTCACGCCGACCGATGAGGGCATTTAACCGTGACACCAAGTAAGTGGCCGTGGACACGGGGGTGACCTTGAGCTGCTCTTTGGCCCTTAAATAGTGCTTTCCACTCAACGGGGTGGTAGGGATTAAGTTGGAGCCTTCAAATTGCGTGTTTAAATTCCGTCGAGCAACGAGTTTTTCACCAACGTCGCTGATGTCAACTGCATTGTGGCCCGAGAACTTGGAAGGGGTACCAATCTCTTCGTTGGCATCCTCGCCCAAGAAAACGCGCTCGTCATATTCTCCGATACTTAGAATGTAGGCCTCGTAATCTTTGCGGACGTTCTTGGCGTTCACGTCGAAAACCAACGGATCCAGGATGCCCGTCAAGCTTAGCGGATCACCTTTTAACAACTGTAAAGAAGCCAAAAAGAGCCAGGCTAACTGTGGAGAAAAGACATTTATTTTGTTTGGTGGCAGGTGCTAGCTAGGGTTGGAAGTCGGCGACGAGTGTTGAACCGGGGACATCTCTAGTACTTGGAAACTGCACTAATCACAACGTCAAGTCTTCTCCCTCAATCTTCTTTTCATTTTATGTACTTGTCCACCTTTCTAATCTACCGAGGTCATCTCGAGGTTCAAAATAAGTCAGTCATCAAGATTCACAGAGTTTTACCTTTTGATCGAAGAACTTTTTTATATGAGGCTTCCACCAATGCTCACGGATGGTTTTGACCTCGGAGATAATGCCATCATGCATGCGGCACAACTGTTCCAGGATGCAGGGCGGTTCATCCACGGAGCCCTCAGGGTGCTGGAATCGCTCGTTAAGCAGATCGTGCCGTTGAGCCATGAGGGCGTTCCCGTACACGTAGTCCACACAAGACAAGAGCAAATGGTACGAGTTGACCAGATCGTCGGAAATGGCGGTGAAGTCCTTTTTCACCCGAACAAATAGACCCCAACAAAAGTCGAACACATCGCCCGGAGTGCAAGGAGGTTTCCTGTGAAGGGCAAATAACGTGGTCAAATCCATCTTGGGCAGGTCTCGTGGATCTTACTTTTGCTTGCGAGAGCGCACCATCTTTTGTGGATCCTTGGCCGGATCTTTAAAGAGCTCGACAAAGATGGGCTGATACTTTTTGAAAATGACGTTGGATACGGCAAAGTTGCGCTCGAGCGAGTCTATCTTCTCGCGGAATTGAGCCTTCAAGTTGGACATGTCGGCCCATTTTTTGGCTTTGTTGAAAAACTGAATGAGACTAAGCTTGCACGAGCGCAATAATCGCGTTAAGGACACGCCATTGCCTTCGACCGAATCATCCACCGAGCCGCCCACTGTGGCCATGGGGGCGTTATGGCACGCCACGTAAAGCGCGCAGGCCAACCAATGCAATTGATGACCCTAGCAAAGAACAAGCAACCGCTTCAAAAATGTTGAATACCGACACCATCCACAACCCGCCACACCCGTCTCTAGCAGGAACCTGCCCATGATGGAGCCCGAATTTGCCATTTGCCACTGAACTGGCTAGGTGGGCTGGTTGGGCTGGTTGGGCTAGAGGGTTGAAGCTTTGCTTACTTACCTCGAGCGTGTAGTGCTGACGAATCTGCTGGTAGGATTGCCACGCCTCTTCCGCCGTCAGCGTGTCCATGTTCAGTTCCCGACACAGCAAATCATACTGCGGGCGGATCGAAGACAATTCCGGTGCTGGACCATCGGCTGAGGCCGCTCCCACCGGTCGGTCAGCCTCGGGGCTGGTTGGGTTGTTCTCCAAGCGGTCCTCGGGGACCGTGGGAGGACCGCTGGCCTGAGCCGTGTTACCACGGGTGTGAGCCGTCTTCTTCATGGTGTGATACGAGTTTGGCGGATCAGAATTTTGGGCGTGAGACGATCGGAGCCCCTCCCATTCGATCGGCGGTATAATGGGGTCAAAAAGTCCAGAAATAGCCAATCCGCTTTCGAGCTATCCACCTAAAGCATTGGCCACAAGTATGGATAGATCCAGTTATCACCCCAAGAGCCAACAGCCGAGCGAGCGATGGCAGACCACGGACCACGGATCACGGCCGGAACGCGTGAGGTGTCGACCACTCACTTCTTACTTCTGGGTCAGTGGAGCGGGTGAGCGTGTCAGCCTGTCAGCGTGTCTGCTTGTTCCGTCTGGCGGAACCGTGATGGGTGTGCGGGTACGGTTGGCTTCCAAGGATGCAGAACGGAAGGAATCGACTGAGGGTCCCCAAATGGCAACGCTTGAATGCTTGCTTCCTTCGTTGATGTCTCAAGGGCTCAACCAATGCCTGAATGAAGGGGGAACTACAACTGATGCTACCTTGGCCCAGGGTGACGCCATTGTTCGGTCTAGCCCGTCTACAATATTATTCCAACAATATTGAACCGACCATGAAAAGAATTATGATAATCAAAGAAAAACCTACGAGCCATCACCATCAAATAACTAATAGTAAATTTTGACGCTTAATCCACCAGTGGCGCAAATAGTCATCACTCAGCAGGCGAGGATCGGTTTTTGCCACACTAAAATATCATGAGAGAGAGGGTACCCTGACGGAGGCCGATGTTCTCTGTTTGTTGTTGTGTTCCGTCGGCTGATTCGGCTAGGCAGGCTGTTTGGGTTATCGCCGGTCAACGAGCGGGAAAAACAAGTCGAGAGGAAGTAGATCCAGTCCCAAGTCGGATAGATTATCACCGTTGGACGGCATAACCTCATTCATGGCCTGGATCCGTAATCGAAAGAGGAGCTCAATGTCCATCCTTCGGAAACTGAAATAATCACGAGGCTGGAAAGAGCATTGGTATACGTGGCGTTTAAATGTCCGTGCTTTAAATAGGGCAAGCGTAGGAATCGAAGTTCTTTGTGGATGAATCTTTTGCCACAATCTTTTCCCGCCTAAACGAGTCAAATTTTCAAAGGCACCTAAGTTTCGCGTTACTTTTGCTCATCCATCTTTTGTTGCATCTTGGTTATGAAAAACAACACACACCCATTTTTATTCATGAGAGGTAATAAATGGAATGAAATCTTTTACAGCTGTCCATGAATTGCTCTTTGAGCTCTTTTTCGCCAAAATTTTCTTCTCTCCACATGCATTATTATGATCAAAAGCAGGGTGACCAGACAGAACAGAAAACATTACCTTAGTGAACCTTTCGGGCCAACATCTGGAAAATTGTCATTATTGATGTAGGAAATAGCAAACTCGGATAAGCTTCAGAAGTTTTCGAAATTCATTTAAAAATGAATACAATTCGTACAATTTTTAATCTGTTTTTCGTAGTTTCACCGGGCCCCTCAATGATTTGGTTTTGAGGCTTCGCTTTGGTATTGAGCTGCCTTTCAGGCAGTTTGAGCCAGCCAGGGACGTTTAGATTGGTTGATTTAACGACTTTAAACTTGATATAAAGAGATTTGGGTGGTGGTAATTGATATTTTTTGAATGAAATGTGTGCCTGGATGTCCATGTTCTGATCAAAAACTAATATTTATTATTCAGGCCTCGGTAATGCTAAAAAAGCAAACACACAAGAATAGGCCCAAGGTGGGAAGCTCGAGATATCACAAACGGCCCATGACGGCGGCTTTTTGCCGCTGGAAGTAAGAAAATAATAGAATCAACTATACCTCCAATATCGTCCCTAATTCAAGAATAAATTTTGTGGCGTGCCTTTCGTTTTCCGATGCATAGCCGCTTGCAGCAGATATTTTTACATTTTACGAAAGCTTGATAACTAGACCTGTAAAAAACCTCTAGAAGAAGAAGATTTTTGTACCGAAAAGATTGGATGGATGATTTATTTACTAGTTTTCATATTCTAGAACACTCTAAGCCGTTTTGTAAATCAGGTTCTTATCTGTTTTCTTGTCAAATTGCTGTTTCTTGTTGGGGATCTTTTTATTTACTTCAGCACAACAAGATCAAATAGAGAATGAAATTTTCTGCTAGAAACTTCTGCATTGCTTTTTGGTTTGGCTTTTCACCAGCTTTACTAACCGCTGCGAAGAATGTGATCCCCAGTATAATTAAAGCGAAAGATTGTGATTTGTATAGTCGTTGGCACTTATTTTTTTTTCAATATTTGGTCGACCAACAAATTTGAATAATAAATTCAACTTCCTCTTTTCTGCTTCAGAAAGTCAGCAAAAAGGAGAGCTGCAGTAGCGCAATACCTGACGTCATGTGATTTGATCTAACTACAGAAACAAAATCATTTTGTGAGAAAAGTGCCCTAACTGCAATAACACTAGACTCCAGAAGAGAATCAATTCATATCAATAGTTCTTTTCATTGAGCGGAGGAAGCGCCCTCTGCTTCATCTAGGTGCCTAAAAACAGAAGTGGAAACGAGAAAATGTGCTCTAAGATGCCAGATTTTGTCATAAAGTCATTAAATTAACAATTTACTGACCAACTATTGTGACAACATGAATAAGCCATCAACTCTTCTTGGAGACGTTTCAAATCCTCCATTGGTAAAATTCTGAAAAGTTATGACATGTAGATCATCATTTTACAAGAGATTATATATAGTATGGTTTATATCGCGCCAACACTTTATAATAATCATTTCCAAGAAAACGTCTTGGGAAAAGCACACTTTCACGAGTTTTTGGTGGCTAGCTTTAAGAGTATCAATTTTTCTAAACTTATCACTAGCTGCTTTAGCAGAATTTCACGGAAAAAGATGCAAAAAAAACTCTTTGGTTTGCTGCCAGTAAGCAACATACTGCTTTCTGTTGATCCTTGTTTGGATGTCATACGCGTTTGCAATTATACCCTTACAGAATTTGAAAGGTCTCTTGGAGGGTTGGTGGTGTAAACATAGAGGAAGCAACTTCTGGAGAGTGCGATGAGAGCTAGCCAGGCGGACTAGTTTTCAGAGGGAATGAATGTCAGCTGACTAGCTGACTGGTTGCTAGGGTATAGTTTTTGATTGTAGAGGCGCTGCTTTCCATCAGCTAGAGTTGCACTGTCCACTGGTTACCGATTCAGTTGCAGTAAAAAACCACAACAAACTCGATTTTTACTCTTCTATGTTACTTCTTCTATGGTGTAAATATGGTAGTCCTGGGGCAAGTATGGACTCAAGTCCAAGTGCACTCAAGTCTTTTATCCGATTTTTGAGTAATTGCTTAGATTCTAGCCTTTAAGAAAGGACTCGAATTCAAACTCGTCAAGAAAAAAACATTCATCTTTTCTGAGAATTTCCCTAGACCAGTCTTTTTGCTTAAGATGACTCTAGTAAAAGACCTGAGTCCTATGCTGGACTAGAGTCCAGGAAAAAGTCAAAAAATGAAAGGAATTGTACTTATTGAACAACTGGATTGAAAACTTGTAGCATTAGAACAACCAAAAACCAAAACTATCGAAATATTAAAGTAAAGTTGTTCCTGAATAACATTGTTTTAAAATATTGTCATTCATTAAAAAAACGCAAATAAGAAATAAAAAGTTCTACGGAAATTGTTACACTCATTCTAGTTCTTTAAGCAAAAGACATTATTGTGACCATATACTCATAGAAGTTCATGTTTTTGCTTGATTTAAAATGCAATCTCACACTAATCTCAAATATCAACACTCTCAAAATGCCAATATTGAATTTAGAAGCCTTGCATTTCATTTTCTCTATGTTACCCTTTCAGAACGCATCAAAATATGACTATAAACCGTGGCGTTAGAAGAATGAGTGTGCATTGTCACTTCATTTCTTTTATCAAACGGCAAAATTAAAACTTGTTTTTTTTTTCGTTCAAAAAAGCAGAATGCAACTAAATGAGAATTCAGCCATTTTTGGCCCCGCAAACCTACCAAATTACTTAAATATAACAAATCGAACTGTAACTTCTTTCATCCTTTTATAACTTACTTCTACATCCTGAAACTATCTGGAAAAAACATTTGAATTAATTTTCTGACCATTACTGATGACTTGCTTTTTGTAGGAATGGCTTTTTCTAGTACCCTGGATGATAGCTTTATTCTCTATTTGGCTGCAAGGCCGTTAAGACCCACGTCATAGCATTAAGGTATCAGAGCACACCTATTTGAATGTCTTATCTTTTTATTTTATTTCCAAAACTGACACAGAGTTGTTATTATTGAAAGCAGGCCAATTTGACCAGAAACCCATTCACACTCCATTCTTATTGAAGACATGCAATCCATATTGTAAAGTACTTGACACATAGTCTGACCAATCAGCCCAGCCTCTGTTTTTAGAGGTGGAAAAGATGGTTGTTTACTACAGCTGTGCATTGCAAGGGTTCTGAATCCAATCCAAAGTGATTTTTTATGTAATCCGAATCTGATAATTTTTTCCCAATCTCACCAAATTTGAATCCAAAATGTTCTGCTCGTTCCGAATCCAAATCCGATCTTTTTCTTGGACCTGAATCTGAAAAATATTTCTTTAATGCAAAATGTTTGCAAAATCTGATCTAAAGCTGATTTATTCACCCAATTGACTTTAAAATAACTCATTGAACTTAAACTAAATGTGCTTTTTTGGTCGCTAAAATGTTTTAAAATGATGACATTGAGAATAGTTGCATTAGTCAGAATAGAATTTTCCTGTAACAGTCATGTCATTTTTTGTAACACTAATATTTTTTTTTGGTTTGTTTTTTCACGGGCTTTTCTACCCGCTACAGGAAATGTAATCCCCAGTACTATTGAAGTGAAAGATTATAATTCGTTTGTTTATTACCTTTCAATCTTATATGATATTTGGTCTACCAACGAATTTGAGTTGGCAGACCGAGCTAGTCCTTGAATGTAGGGTTGAACTGGAATGATATCTAAAAATTTGTCCAAGTCTGACTTGAAAGATGCTACCAGATCAACAAGGCTTATGTATTCCCTACAAATATTAGAGGGAAGTAAGTTAAACAACGAAGGAGCCCGAGAAAGAAGAGATGCGGACTTCATTGTCTGAACTAGCCTGGATTCTTGAGGACTTGAAGGTGCTCTCAAAAGGCACATTAAGCCTCTACAGTCACTAGAATCAACCCTAGATCCTGGGTTGGGACAAAGCTCATGGATGCTTTTGAAGACGCACTGTATCAGATACCTTTTGTACCTTCTCTGAACACCATACAGTCCCAACTGTTTTAGTCTCTCCCAATATGAGAGCTCTCTCATTCCTGTGATGTTTTTAATGATGTGTCTTTACATTTCATATTGTTTGTATTGTTTCTAACCTGCCATATTTTACAATAATGCCTCTTTTTTTGCTTTTGTTGCTCTTCCCGTTCTTGTTCTTACCCTCTGTCAGCCCACATGACTTTGTGTAGCCAAGGGTTTCAAGGCACTAACCAATGGGTGACCAAAATTAGCCAGGTAGCAGAACTAATCCTGTCATCAACCCATAATACTTGTGTGTCTTCTGCTTTGTCATGGGCTTTGGTTCAAGCCCGTATCTTAAGCCATTACTGGCTGAGTGTAAGTTTAGGGAGCTACTGGTATGTGTGGGAAGATTTTACTCTTTTTTTAAGGCCTCGCATCTTAATATGCAAGATCTGGAAGGACAAAAGTCGTGTCTTCAAGGCACCTCCTTCTCATGCCGGCATAAACTAGCTTCTGGCCAAGGCATATGGCCAAGGTCATTGGCTGGGTTCTCATAAGGGATGGACTTGAGTAGTAATGATGTTTTAAAAAGTCATTTGAACAATCTGAATCTCCCAATTCCCACAAACCGTTACATCAGGTGACTCAACGGTGATGTTCCTGGTGATTTCCAAGCTTTCAAGTCTCTGGATTGGCCGCTGATTTTTCTCAAGTTGCTCTGCTGATGCCGTTAATTTGAGGTTCTTCTGGGTTCATTCTTATGGTGGCCTTACTCTTTTTGCCCAAAGGTCTTCTTGGTGAATGCAAGAGTAAAACCCCCCTTACCTGGAGGTACCTCTGGCAGGCTAAATATTTTACACTTGTCAATATTGGGAGGTAGGTACATACAGACAGTTACAAATCACATGGCCACAGGGTCAACACCGTTGGGTGTGGTGATGAACAGAACTTGAACACGGCACTGAAAGTTTGGAGAGCAATGTTGAAACATCTAATGGCATCTTGAGAAACACGCCATTCAATTGATTCCTAATAGTTTCTTTTCAACTTTTGATTCTAATATATTTTCAAGGTAGGATATGTCATCTTGTTCCACCAAAACATCCATTTGGGAATCTAAAAACGAATCAACCAGAAGCCATATCATACTTGAAGTCATTTATTTCATACTTACCAATCATTTTGAGGATTAATGGGCCAATGATAAGATTAAGCAGCAATTCTTAAGTCTTCTGTGGTGTTTTTGTTACAGCAGAATTAAATGTTGTGCCACCAAGCTGGCTTTGATGTCAGCTGAAATGATGGGACCAAAGGGCCAAGATAAGTGCGAACTGCCAGCCAATGCCAAGTCAGCCCCACAATTTCTACAAGGAGTCCATACATCTACAGTCTTAGATGATAACGCTTGCTATAGAGCCTGCTTGCAATGCAATTTGGGCTCCCTTATTTTTATTCCAGGGAGGTTGGAGGCTGGAGTGATCTTCAGCACTCTTTGGTCCTCTTGGGGTGTCCCTCATCGACCCCTCCCCCTCTTCTATTTCCTCTGCCAGTTTGGTGATGCCCACCCATTCTGATACTCATGGTCACGCACCTTTGTCTGGCTCCCGGCCAAATGCCATCAACGATGGGAGCTGACAAAAGATCTGTTCAATCTGATCCACTCACTCTACTGCAATAACCAAGGTTTTCATCATTTACCTCTTTCCACCTGTTTTTGTACTATCTGCAATTTCCGTCTTCACTTTTTTCATGTGTATTGAACAATACTAGTCATACTAACCAAGAAATCAATTTCTAGTCAGCTATTTTATTGCTTTTAAAGTTTTGACATTTTTCTTTTATATACTAACAATGTTTGTGTTATGCTTATAAACCATATTTATATCTATTTTTACGCCATGACATGATCAAAAGTGGCAATGAAGATTTATTATTACAAAAAAAAAATAATGTGTCTAAAGACCTCTGGGCACTGGCACTATGCTGGATTGCGCCCTCCTCAGAGCAATTAATAAAGTTCGACGTCAAACTTGATCGCCCAAATTTGAGTCCCCCGTGAAGTAGCATTCACTGAAATTCACGGAACCTCCAAAATTTATTCTTATTCTAAGGGGAGATGGTGTAGCGCAGTTGGTTAACGCTCGGCCGAGCTATACTTGGGTTCATGGGTTCGATCCCAGGTCTCCCCACCACCCCACCCCATATACTCTAGTGGATCATCGCCTCGAACGGCGCTCCAGGAACCCAGAGTGGGTGAACAAGACCCAATATAAATGTAACGATCCAATGAGAAAAACATTCTCGCAATAAAAATATAAATAAATAATAATTGATGAGATCCGCAACCAAGGCCGACCCGGAACTAAACAGCTGTTTTACAATTAGAGACACCATATCTTGCCCTTAGTACAAGTTTTGCACCTTGTAGGTGCTGATTATGATGTCAATACAGTCCGTTGTGCCTTTTAACCATCTTTATAGCGTTTTTAGCTTAGCCTGTCTTAGTCTGGAGAATTTGCGTTTTATTTCATTGAATAAGAAAAAACATATGAGGTCTCTGGTGGTTTCTTTCAGGTATAGCTCAAGACAATAGCCGTCTTGAGTATTGCTAGGGCTTAAGTGACATGACTAGTTGTTCAACTACTTTGGCCTAGCACGTTTTGACAACATTTTTGCGCTTTCTAAGCTTAGGCTTCTCGAGGCACTGCTCCACGCATGTTGTAAGAGTAGGGGTGCATGTCCCAAAAGAGTAGGAATCGTTTGTTGTGATTGCTAGTGAGCGGGTGAGTGGTCTTTGATTTGGCTCAGCTCAACTGAAGTTTTATTGTTTTACAATATTGAGGTAAGTGTAAGAACAATACGTGGAATAGAATGGCGCGAACCATGCTAGATTTTAGTACATTCACGGCTTGTCCGCACGCTAACCAATGGCCTCCGGTGGGCCCCAGTTCAACTATCGAATATTTATAGAGCTTTTGACACCGAAAACGCAGGTATTGAGTGCACTTCCAGATGAATAACCGTGTACCCACACTTATTCCTAGTATCCTGACTTATTAGTATCAAGTACTACTAAATGATAATGATTTTGTGGTACTTGTAATTCAAAGATTTTTATGGGGCTGTTTTGATTATTAGAGAACATCGGAAACGACTTCATTGGTGGGGACAAGTTCCTCCTGTGGGGAAAAAAAGGATTCAATATTTGAAAGACAATATTCATTCTTGAATGACCTTGAATCGGCCATTAAGTTAAGTGGATTTATATTCCTGGAAATGTTTGACGTTTCATCTCTCTGTTTGGGCTCTTGTTAGGCTCGTCCAGGGGTTCTAGAATAACAATTTTCACCTTTAGCGTTTGGAGTAAAACGGGCGAGATTTTGAGCGTCAGAGATAATGAAATTCCCTACAATGTTTTATGTGGAGACAATCGAAATCGACGATTTCTTTAACCTAATAAAAGTTATTTTGATGAAGTTAATCATGATAGTAATAAATCAACAACTAGTTATTAGCTTGCTAGTGTAGTGGAGAGGGGGGGGGGAAGATGTATTGTATGTGAAGAAGTTACCCTGTGATCATGTATGTTAAATAGTTGAATAAAGGTATTCCAGTTTGAGTACACATACGTGTAAGACAGTCTTCTTGTCAACGAGTTTCAATATTAGCCAGGGTGCTATTTTCCCAATTTAGCCACATGTCAATTACTTGGCCTATCCATATATACTCAATTACTTTTTTACTTACAAAAATGAATGCTAGCCTCAACATTGGAAAGACGTAAGGAAAGAAAATGTGACTCTTTTGACGAAATTGTCGCTACAAGGGTGTAGTTGGAAAAAGAGTCATGTTATTAGGAAAGTGATAAACGGTTAAAGAGTAATCAAACTCAAAAATGAAGCTACTTCTGCCATCCTTTGAAGTCTACCTTATAATCCAAGTACCAATGCATATTGCATTTTTCATTCAAAGAGAAGTTACTTGTATCGCGCTTAAGATTACTTGTCATTGGTCTGACAAAGTCGCTCATGATATTTCGAATTATATGCTCTCAACCTCGTAACATCTGGTCTTGATTCTAACTCGCATTTAAATTGATAAATCTTGTTAAACGAGTGAAACGAATGATCGATCAATGAATTTTTATTACTTATTCAACGCCCAGAATTGGTGATTTTCCTGACTTTGGTTTTGATGCATTTTCTCATAGATCAGATACTTTCAAAGCAAAATTAAGCAAGAGTCACACTTGCGTTTGAAAATATCATCTATCTTTACTCACCTTAGAAGGACCACATAAACCCGCGTATGCCATTTTTAGAGCACCAAAAGAAATTCCTGTTGTACAATATTTGGCTTCAAATCAGTCCTATTCTGACCTCAAAGTAGAGGAATGATACGGCAATCCTTGAGTCAAAGAGCTTGACCAAAGTTGTAACAGCACTTTCATTCAACTTCTCAAATCCACGTTATTTGCAAATAGAACTGTTTTCGACGAACAATTGGAAGCGCAATAAAACCATTTTTTGCCATTTTGTAAGAATCGAAAAGAGTGATGAGAACTCATACATGACTTGAAAATAAAATACCTGAGCCTAAATAATCATAATTTTGATCCATAAGCTTGCTCGCTTCCGAGGAGTCCTGGGGTTGTGCAAGTTCGCCTGGCATGTTTATTTAGGTTGGGGAATGAAACCGTCAGAAATTTGTTCTCGAATATTTTAAGTGGAGGAAGCTTGCCCGGACAGCTAGGCGGCGCAATCTGTATCTGATACATACATACATTCTTCAGCGCAGCCTGTGTCCCCTCACGGCGGAATCTTACTTCATCATGCCTTGCCGGTATTTTTGAGGCTCGCAAAGCAGGGTTGGTCAAAGTTTGAAATATTTTTTTCCACGCAGTATCTGCCGGACTAATGCTCTTCAATCCACTACTTATCAACTTGTCTTTCTTCAACAATAATTGCGAAAAGATTAGATGAAACCAAATTTTGAGATAAGATATGCTCAAAAGTTACAGTCCAAATACCTCATCACTTCAAGGGACCCACTTCTTTTTAAGTACTGCTCTTCTATTGTTTGTGAATGACAATGAATGAAAAGTTTTTTCCAATGAAAGGAGATGAAAGATGAAAAAGTTTAAATGAAAGTAGTCAGGGGACCCAAACATGTTCTACTGAATCACCTAACTGCCTTGTGTTGAATGAACAGAAGGGCCCCCAAATTTAACTCAATTTTAACTCAAATGTAGCTGTCAATGGTGCTGGTGACTTTGCAATGCCAGTTGGATCAAGAACTAGAATAAATGTATTGTCCTCTCTAAAATCAGTTTACTTTACGGGTATTTGCTCTTACAATAATCTAGGTGTATGTGATCCCTTTTTAGTTTATCAGCATATGCTTTATGGTCATGCCCAAGAGGGAGGCATTAATTAGTGCTGGTTGTGATGATAGCTAGATTATCCCTCAATTAGGACATTCATTATCAGCTGACAGGCTAAACCCAAAAGCTGCCATTTGACTCTAAAACAATGAAACATTCTGTTGCACTGAATTTTCCCTTTATTCATTGTTAGCTATATGTTTTGTGAGATAAAATAATGAACAAATTTTTTTCTCACAAACATTTTTCTCAAAGGAAAGGGAAGACCTATGGTGTCCAAATCTCAAAAAAATCAAGCTAGAACATTTTATTTGCTTGAACGCCACTTAGTTATTTTTGTAAGTTATGTCTAGAGGAATTTAAAATGTAAACCACTACAACACAAGACTATGTAAAAGAAATGATAGTTGCAAGGAAGATAATTTGATCCACAAAATTTGATGCCAATTACCACAAGAAGGGTCCCATAACATTTTGTGACATTGCTTGTTTTGACTAACTTAATGCCACTTGAGTTTATGCCTATAGTGGGTGTGACGAATCAAACAATCAAGGGATTGAAGCCCTAAATGAATCAGGGAGGTGATGGCCACATAAGTAGAGGTAGCCCAAACCAAGAAATAAAAAGATGAAGAAAAAAAACCTACACCTTTAAGAGGCCTCACATGATTTCAGTAGAATTTTTCATTTTTTTTTCAAGCCTCAACAGGAACACAGCTAATACCTCCAAACTTGGTTTTCTTCTGGCTCAAAAGTCATGTTCAAGTACGTTAAGGAGTAAAATTTTGACATTTTTAGGCTATTTGTTGAAGGATTAATTCCATATGGTGAAGTGCCATGGAATCCTGGCTTGATCCTTTATTAAAGAATAGAGGAAAAACTTTTCTGTTTTGAATGGAATGAACTTTTTCTTATACAATTGAATGCACTAATTGATTTAAAGTAATTTCCTTGTGTTTACTCTGGCCACTTTGCTTGCCTGCTAATATCCTCTCCCTAGCAGATACTCCTCCTTGATCATTGTGGCCTTCATCTATCTGAGCTACATGCTTGAGGGGTCTGCTAAAGTTGTTCTTGAACATAACCTTCATGTATTGGTCAACCAATACTACTTGTTGAGTTTTACACAAGATTAAAGTTGGATTCCAGGACACAGTTGTTTCCTCTCCTCTCATCCCACCCTTCTCATCATGGTGGTCCTTTTTTGAGAGAGAAATATTCAAATCAATCTTTGCATTTTTTTTATCTCGCAAATTGAAAAGAAACACTGCTGATTGGATCTCTTTGTTGAATTATTGCTCAGATTAAATGCCTTTATTCCTAAGTATTATCAAGATGTTTTTGGATAATTCCGTCAAACTTTAATAAGGTTTACCACGGCTTACCAATTACCAGTCGTTTCACTATTGAAACGAGACGGGTAAGCTGATCATCCAATAATCCTGCTCAAGTCCTTCAAGGAGTCTGAAATTGTCGTGAGGACCACCCCTGCCTATGCCAGCCTACGCGTAGGGATTCGGGAGTAACCTGCGATCTCTGTCTTGAATAGAACCTGCCCGATCCAGGCCAAGTGAGATTCGAACGGCCAGCGAGACAAAGAGCGCACTGACACAGCGCAGCGTTCCTCGTCTTGTTATTCTCTCTCTCATGATCTGATGTCATCGCCGAGGATAACACCGAGAACACGAAAAAATCCTCACACAGGGGGGGTTTCTCGCGCGGTTCATCCAGTCGGACCTCAAACTTGAGGTGATCTGATTTGCACACTTTTCTCTTTTCTTCTTCTTCTTCATCTTCTTCTTCTTTGCCAGTGTCATCTCTTGGGCCAATCAACCAAACTCCTACCTACCCATTCAAACACCCACTCACTCACTCACTCACTCGCTCACTCACTCTATGCCTCCAAAATTTCAGTGGCCAGCTGAGTGGCAGACTTACTGGCCAGCTCCAAAGCATCCATCCATCCCACCATCCACCCGTCCACCCGTCCATGGCCGCACGCACCACCCGAGCCCATCACCTCCCTGAATTGGTACTGAGTTGGTGCTGAGTTACCCACTTACCCATTTACCTTCTGGCTCGTCCTCCCCATCTCCCATCCAACGAACATCGGTGAGATCTCCTCCACCCACCCACCAACCCACCAACCCACCCACACATGTTCGTTTGTTCGTTCATCCTTGGTAGTGACGACACCTGCTCTATTGATGCTGCTAGCCGTTCTTGCGCGATCGGGCTCAAAATCATCATCATCGTCATCATCAATTTTGTAATAAGGGATATCATGGGGACCCAAATTCATTCGCGAAGTGGTGTTGAACCCATCACGGAACCAGTTCCTAGAAGAAGGAAAGAAACGTTGCTTCTCGTTCGTTGATTGATTCAAAGGACCCGCGCGAGACCATGGCCGCATTTGTCTACGGCGATATCACCCGCGAGCTCCATGCGGTATGGGCGGCCAAGGTGGGCTCGGAACGGAACTCGTTACCAGAGTCCGACATCCAATCATTGTTCAACGAATTGTTATTGTTCCCCTCTCAAGCTCAGATCTTCGAAATGTTCCAATGTGCTCGAGATTGTACCCAACAAGTGTGCAAAGTGAGTACCAGTAGCTGTAGCAGTAGCAACGATTCGCCAAAGGAAGAAAAGATGGTCTTCTTTGCCCCCCCTGTCAACCGGAAGAATAGTTTGACTTTCGGCGAGTTTTGCGTCTTTGCCACGGAACTTCGCAAGTATTATTGTAAACATGACAAGCAAAACGGCGGAGGCTTGGCCATGAATCCCACTACTAGAGCCTTGGAAAAGGCCAAGTTCAAGACTCAGAAATCAAGCTCCTCTTCCTATGACGTGTTTTTGGGAGGATCGTGCAATCCCACCTCTTGGCGACAGGATTTTGCCATACCGTACTTCAAAAGTTATGGCATTACCTACTACAATCCTCAGCAGTCTAATTGGGTGCCTGAAATGATCGAGTTGGAACATCAGGCCAAGCAGACCTCGCAAATACTTTTTTTCGTGATGAACGAAAAGACAAGAAACGTGGTGTCCATGATTGAGGTGGCTTACCTCTCAGGTGGTCAAAGAAAGGTGATTGTGATGATTAACCCCTATCCGAATTCGAGTCACCTGATCAATGGCGAGAAACTCTTAGAATCCGAGTACTTGGATCTCAACGCGGGCCTGACTACCGTCCACGATCTCGTGGAACGACAAGGCATTCCAGTATTCAAGGACATTAATATTGCGCTCTCTTGTATCTCCAAGGTGCTGAAAGAAAATCGAACCATAGAGGATCTCGGTCTCAAAGATCAGGTGCAGCCTGTGAAATTGGCTCATATTCAGATCGGAGACAAACTTGTCCGTTTACGAGAGGTTTTTGACACCTTGGATACCCATCGCCTCGGCAAAATTACCTTGAATGACCTAAAAATGGCCTTCCGGGTTCATGCACATCGTGACCTAACACCCAAAGATCTCAGACAAATCATGGCCGCCTGCGATGGTGTCATGTCCAAGCGCAAAAGTGCCTCCTTCTCCAATGATCAAGTTATGATTGGCTTTGATCAGTTCTGTTGCATTGTCTCCGAATTCAAACACAAGCCGTCGGCTGTGGACCCCTCTGGCAGCTGTAGGGAAAAAAGTGGAGTGTCCTCAAAGGCTAACCATTTACTGAGGAAAGCTAGAAGTCCCTTTCATAAGGTAGCTGGATGGATAGAGAACGCACGTTCGTATCGCCGCGAACGCAATGAGGAATCCTCCTCTGGCCTTTTACCATCCTCCTCGTCCTCGTCTTGTAATCTCAAACGTCGCGGAAGTCAAATTAGGGATGTCTACTTGGGTGGAGCCTCGCGGGGAACACGGTGGAGGGAGCAGATTGCCATCCCCATGCTCAAAAAGCACGGGCTGACTTACTTCAATCCCCATAGTTCCGCTTCACGCTTGCGCAGACTCATTCCCATCGAAGCTAGCGCCATGGACAACTCGCGTGTCTTGCTTTTTGTGATATTGGGAAATTCACGTTCGGTGAGCGCTATGTGTGAGGCGGCTTACTACATCGGTAAGGGCACCCATGTGGTGCTTTGTATTCAAAAGATCAAGCCTGATACTCTCATCGATGGTGAGGTTTTGAGCAAGACTGCCCTTAAGGACTTCAACCGCGGTAGAAGCTATCTGTCGGACATTGCCAACCGAGAAGCTGTGCCCATTTTTGAAGAAATCAACGAAGCTGTGGAATGTGCCCTCCAGAAATGCAAACAAATGGATCATTGACAAAGCCGATTGTTTAGCACATAATCATTTCCTGTTAACAATTTGCATAGAATACACGCAAGTAATTGGCACAAGAACGACCCCCTTTGTGGTACTTTGGGCCTTGGAACTGATGGGCCAGGTTGTCTACTTGAAAATGACGACACTTGCTTTTCAGGACCTTCTGGGGCGGTTATTCGACATCCAAATTTGGCATCATGCCGATGTTAGAGTGTCTGTTGAATCATTGGATTCAGACTAGGCACTTGTCTCTGACTGCCTTTGTCAGCAAGAGGTACTTGCCAAACTCGCACAAAGCTCATCGTCTGGCCCCGAACTATTTGATCAAGCAAACAATGGAGGAAAAGCAAAGGTATGGTATATCACAGCCCTTCATAAAAATGCTGAATGAAGGACTGTTAAGCAAATCAATCCTCGATAAAGCACCCAATGATATTAAACAAAGGTAACAACTTCAGGTTTTCAGAATATAAATGTCGCCAATAAACCATTTTCAGCTTTTATTCAAATGACTTTTTGGGAACCAAGTTACTTTGAACCCGATCGGCATAGATGCTCTTGTTGGCAGAGCTGTCCTCAAATGTGCCTTGGAAGCATTTTGACGAAGGTTTCTGTCGGTCGTTCCATTAGATAATAGATTGTCTTCGCTTGGGGAATGCCACTCGCCCACCAAGCTTTACTTTTGTAAAATAATCATTTATGTATGAGTCCCCTATGGAAACCTGAAATTGATGGTGCACTATTCATTCGGCTATTAAAATTTTGACAAATGATTTCAATCAAAGAAGTCAATCACCATCGCACACACAGTGCGACCTGGCTTGAAAATAAATCAGTGACATTTATATAACCAGACCTGTACTCTTCGCCCAAAACCGATTAATTCACTTCGGTTGCAATTTTGGGAACCCAAATTTCGGACCGACTACCTTGCACCCTAGGTTAGGGAGTCGACAATCCCCTTTGCCTCGGCCCCTCATTGAGACCGAGGAAGGGTGTTTGTTAGCTGAAGTAATAAGAGAAATCAAGAACCACTGGAATATGGACAAGGATGCTAGGGTCCAGGATAAACATTTCGTAAACAAGTAAAGGCATTGCATTTTCCTTCAATGACCTGAGACTGCTTCAGGTCATTGCAAGTACGTGTTTCAATTTTCAGCTCGATCGCACAACTCAGTCAAAAGTTATGCCCTTTCAAAGCACACTACATAAAAGGGTACAGAATGAATGAGTTAGCCCTCTTCTGGTAATTGAGTGCCACTATCTCATTCATTCTCTGAAGAGTTCTGTATTGAGCTTTAACAGGGCATAACTTTTGATCCAGTCGTTTGATTGAAGTGAAAATTGAAGTTCGTAGTTGCATTGACCTAGAACTATTCTCATAGAAAAAAATGCAATGCGTTTACTTTCTTTCGAAATGCATTTTCCACTGGTTCATGGAGAAACACACTCCTCTATGGACGCCTGTTCTTGGAGTTCACTTAGTTCACGCTCTTTGGTCATCCCAAGTATAACGCAAAGTGGTTCCAGAACCTGAACTTATGGGGACAAATTTAGTGGCCAAAATGCATCTGAATATCCGTGTCATTGTTGATAGATGTTGAAAAGATAATTAATTGTCCCCAACTTCTTGTTTCTAATGCAGAATTGCTAAGGTACTGAAAAGAAATCGGCGTTCTCCTGTGGACTTACTTCGGCTGAGTCCGAGGCATGTTGCCATCTACAATGCCCAATTGGCGCGAGCAATAGGCCGAGCATTGGTTATGCCAGAATTGAAGTCACATTTTTACGGAAAAGGTGTGAACATCTCAAAGGTAGGGGGATTTCACTCTTGGTCGTTTTTTCCCCTATGGAAGAAATTAAGGTCGTACGAGTGTAAACGTCATGTTTGTCGATCATGTTTAAGGTATACTCGTCACCCGATGGTAAAGACGTATCCGTCTTTTGGTTTTCAACACAATCAAAGGCCAAAGATGTCATATCCAAAGCCTTAAATGAACATCGATCAGAAATCACCGATGCTTTGAGCAAGGCAATGGAAGGATCACAAGTTCCCCAATTGAAATTTCGTTACGGTATGACATTCTTGCCAGCTAAGCTTGTGGCTGAATTACCACCAACTTAACCTCGTAATGATATTGGTGAGAGTTTTTATCAATATTTCCGTTTCAGACGAGAGACACTTGGCTTCTGGTTATCTTGAGGACAATTTCAGTCTGGTCGAGGATGCCCTCAAAATGGCCGAACAAGATGAGGCCCTCCAAACGGTAAGAATTCTTCGCATGTGAACGACCGAACGAATGACTGAGCCAAGATTAGGTGTTCAAACGAAACCAGTTTTCTTAGCTTTGGTTCGTGTTTACAAAAAGAGAGCAAGGATAAATGGAAAATACAGTTTTTCATTTCTTTACAACCGACATCAAAACGTTTAAAGGGGAACCAACCGAATAGTCAAAAAATGGCCAAATGATAATAATTGGAAAAAGGCTATTGAAAGTTTCAAACCAACGAGTTTTCAACCCCTTTCTCATTTTGATTCGTTGAATTAATTATGTCCTAGACATTCTTTTATTCATTTGTTTTTTTTTCGTCGCATGAATAGCAAAATTCGACTTGAAAAGAGATTTTTTCTATTTTTTTTGAAGGCAGTAGGTCCAGTACTGTTTTTACGAACCATTCTACATACCATTTCTCATTCTCAAATTTCCTGTGCCTCTATCTCCTAGAGCATGCCTACGTAAATTGGTCATGAAACGTGTCAACTATGTGAAAATGTAGTTCCAGAGACCAGCACAACTGGATCATTTGTTGTAGAGCTGATTCATGTTGAACAGTAACACGAGGAGCGCATGTGTAAGTCAAAAATTCAAATGTCACTCCACACGAGACTTGTTTCGCGATTTCAAAATTGGGACGCTTAAGACATAAAATTGACATCATCACTCTAACTTTCTCAATTTGACGTTGAACTTGAGAAAAGCACAGCAGAGTAAAAAAACGCAAACTTGTCTCGACTCTCAAAAGGTTGAGAGAAATAAGCGTGGTGAACTTTTCCCGGATAACGTTGACACCTGCCTGGATCATGCTACTATATGTGGTTCCTGGCTGCCAGGCTAGGGAATATGCTCAAACATTGTGTGAGTGTACTTTAGAAGCCTTCAAATGATGTCATACCTTAAAGTAAAACGAATGCCTTTGTCTGCAAAGTATCCAAATGATGGCGGTGAAACGAATGAATGACTGACGTTTGGAATGAATGCGCCCATGTTTCATCTCAATGGCCAATTTTGGCTAGGGGAGAAAACAAGTCGTTTTAAGGGAGGATTATCCTACCTCGTTTGCTCCCAGTCTTGCTTTCTTTCAAACTTTTACTGTCCCTGTCGTTATGTGCTTGTATGTGTTCGTACAGTATGCATCTTAAATATTTGCATCTTCAGACGACGTTTTTGGGACATTGAAGCAAGAAAGGAAAATGACGTCAGCATCAAATTTTGAGAGGTCACCAGTACTTTTGAGGCTTAACAGTTCTTACTTAAGGGATTGAATTAGTGTTTCAACTCCTTTATCCTTGAAAGGAATGGTTTAAGTACGATTGCATTTTTTTGAATTGTCTTAGTTTTACTCATTACCATACTTAAAAATACTTTTTAGCCGATTTTTGGACTTCTTTTTCTTATTCTAAAATGTTCTATTTTTACAATAGGACCTTTTGAAATCTTAGAAAAGTTTTTTGTCTAATATAGCGATTTGTGTCTTGGGTTTAAGCACCTCTTCTGTTTTGAAAAGTGCCCAAGTGACCCAATGTCAAGTAAAATAGAAACTCAAAGAAGTGTCTGATGAAAATGTGTTGTAAGGAAAAGTTGTTGTGATACTTTTAATTGCAGTTTTCTATCTTTTAGGGAATCCTTCATTTTAAACCAGGACTCCTGTTAATTCCTAAATTTGCCAATCTCTAATTTGAAGCTCTTCAATCATTTGAAGCTCATATCATTTCAAATTTGTTGGTAGACCACAATTTGTACAAAGTCAAAGTGGTAACTTTAGATAAACAAAACCTTTCATTTTTGTAGTACTGAGTGTTACAACCCTAATAAAACCCAAGAAAACCAAAACCAAAAAAATATTCTTATGGAACAATTAGCCCATATTTTTATGGCCAAAGAATTTGCTCATGAGCAAAGGTCAGAAAAATAACTTGTTTATTGTTGAGGGTAAATTCCAGATGGTTGTCAAGACTAGTTTTCATTACAGTATTAGCATCTCTTCGCCCTAACACTAAAACCTTGGCTTCTGATTGTTTTGAGTCCAGATTAGAACTTAAAAACCTGTTATCACCAACTATGTTTTCAATAATCGTCACTCTTTAGGTGAGGTTTATTCAAGTTTGGATTTTAAAAAGTTGACAAGTCAGCACCTTAAATTCGTTTTCCTTTTCATGCAAAGAAAGCAACTGCCATTGAATATATAGTTATTCCATGGAGTAACCACTTTGAATATTTGTTCATAATTGTGTGGTAATTGACAAATAAAAGATTTTGGCAAACGCATTAAGTTTTTTCTCTTTTATGCCATGACTCTTGGCCTTGATCTCTTCTTGAAAAAGATACAGCTTTACTTTATTTGTGCTTCTTTGCTGACTTGAATTTTTGAAATTATAGGGCATACATTTGGTAACTTTTTGCATTTATTTTGATTATTCCATCAATGTATTGGATGCATCCATGTGGTTCATCAAGCAGGATGATTGGTGGGCTCCACCTATTCAGTTTCTGTGTGGGGAGAATGCCCATGCATATAATTTTCTTTACTTTTTCAACTTGTCGAAACCAAATTAATGTTTCTTTACATCGCAATAAAGTTCTTTCTATTCAGTTTCCCTTTTCATGTCTTGTGATATAACTAGTACTACTAAGTCTAGTAGCATTCTTGTATGTAAGCAATAGCAAGTACTGAAAAATCGACGAATATGATTAGGTTAGAAGTAAGCAATCAGCTATCATGCTCTCATGTCAGGGGCGGGCAAAAATTCAGTACCCATACTGTACTAGTATGTGCATACAGTACAAACTGGACGTTCAACGTCTCATCTACGTTCATGTCCTCGAGCCGTCGAATCCTCACTTGGCGGCGGCTTGCTTGCTAGCGATGACCTCAACCTCTTTCCTTCTTCACACCTTGCTCCCATAGCTCACACTCAGAAGGCTTAAGGGGCATGACAAAGAGGAATGGCATTAGATTGAAGGTGATCGATCGTGTAATGATTTGAAAAAATACCATTTGAACAGAGATCGTGCTAATCGCAATCTATTGTACCAACTACATGATAGCAACATGATGATCCTGGATAACTTCATGGAGGGCAAGATCGCAAGATTTTATTCATGAACATTGTCATTTAAAGGGCTTTCAAATCATTCGAAGTTACAGTGTGCAGGAGAGTAGGATGCTAGAGATTGCAGGAATATTGAACTTGGGGATTGGGTACACTAGTTACCAGTGACCAATGATTATTTAACTAGAAATTAGATTTGGTGCATCGTAGGTGAAGTGTTTGTTAGGCCAGTGCTCAACTGTTTTGACTTAAAATGGAGCATGCTGTTTTATTTCCAGCCCAACGAGAGGCCCTCGCTGAATTCAGCTTCACGAAAAGCGACCCTCTTTGACGAAATTTGCCGGATGCCCCTTCGAAATGACTTATTCGGTGTCCACAGAGATGTCATTCTCACCGAGGTAAGTGGGTAGAAGATGTAAGTAATGAGCCTCGCCTACCATATTTTTGCCACTGATTATGACGGTGGCATTTACGTTTTAAGCCATGAAAGAACTGAGCCTGATCTCGTTACCGAGCACAAAAGCACCTTCAATTCAGAATGGAGGCGGGCATACACGTTCACGTCGTACCATGATCAACGTCGTCTCCTCTGGCATGTATGTATTTAGAAATGACGTCATCGCCTGAGAATGACCAGAATGGGTTCATTTGTTTCTGCCCAATCAAGACATCAATCAATCAGATATGTCCCTGCGCTAATGATGGGATCTTTTCCCTTCGTTTAGATCTATCAAGCTCGGCATTTAGCGATGGCGTCCCATCGCATCACCCCCAAATCGGGAGTTAACGATCCTCTGGTGAATGAGTTCGAAGGTTATTTGGACAAGCATTATGACAATGACTCCAAAACGGACGTCGAGGGTCGCGTCAAGAGATTCCTCGGCAACAAAAAAAGGATGTTCTATAAGGCCATCAAGACGGAGGAACAATACGTTGATTAACAAAGAGACACGTTGAACACGAGGGCAGTACAAGATCAATATGCAATTGTCTTGCTTGTACACGAATACGCATTACTTGAATTAAACTAATTATTAATGAGCTAATAGGCTACTTTATTTTTGATTTTGTTGCGATGGGTGCTTTTTTAAACCTATTTGACCATCGCAATCTGGGCTTGACTGAAAGGTATGAACCATAACTACGTATTCACGGTTATAATTCATCTTTTTCCGAGGAACAATGACAAGCTCCTCTTGGCTGTTTATTCCTTTCGTTATCCACCTTTTCCATTCCCTCCAAGACTTGTGGCCTCTGTACGAGTCTCCGAGCGACTTCTTGGAAAAGTGAGCCATGGTAGCACAGCACGTGTTGGGGTAAGAGATGCTCTTGCGCAAACCGGCGACCATTGACAGCAATGTTATGGGCCTCTTCGTCATGATTTTTGGCCCAATGGATTTTGTCGACCAGATCACTCAAATCGGCGCGGATGGGCACGTAGTGGATCCATGGTTTCAAACTCGAGTAAAAATGTTCCATGTAATCGGAGTCTTGCTTGAAGATAAGGGAACCTCCGGCCAATAAATAGGGTAGTCGATAGGCAGCTACCGTTCCATCCAGGCTAATTTGATACTTGTACTGAGGTTAGATAAACCGGCCATTAGTATTCGGTCAAGTCAATCTATCGCTAAACCTCATTCTTACCTTAAAGAAATCGAACATGGATATTGATTCTTTCGTTCCAAGGACTACCTCTTGGTCTCGAAAGAAGAAATAACGAGTGATACCCACGTCCATAATATCAGAGTGGTTGGCCGCCAGTCGGATCAGGTCCAATCGCTCTTTCCGTGAATCTCTGCCTCGAAAAAAGGCTTGCTCGATCTTCTGGTTCCACGGCACTTGAGAGTTCTCTTGCAAACTCAGCATGTCCAACATTTGTCTACGAATGAAATCGATTGAAAGCTACCAGATGCCACTCACTCGATTCTCTTCTCACCTGCCCATGCACTCTAAGGAGGCCTCAGTGATTTCATAGGTGGGCAGTAAGATGTCTGCAAAGTCCGGAGTCTTACACCAACTAATGATGGGCAAAGGCTTAACGGATGGACTCAATCGGCTTAAGGGCCAATCGCCCAAGTTAATGAGGAATTCAAGGTCGGGTAACCGGGTTACGGATGTCAGGAAGATTAGAAACGCATCGGGAAACATGTGAAACCCGACGTGTTCACCATAGCATTGACGGAAGATGTTTGAATTTAGCACCACGTAATGGCAAAAACTCTGAGCCCTCGGGTTGCCAAAGCGGCTACGTGCCTCAGACAGGGCTTGGACCATATCGATCTGTGGAAACGGGGCCAAATCGGCCAGGATTTGAGTGTGATCCGACACCGGACACGACTGGCGGTCTAACCACGTGTCCAGGTCGGTCGATGGGCAGACGCAATGGCTGGGCTGAATCGGTCCCGGTATGAGGCGGGGCGAACCCGACACGTGGTCAGATCCATAACGAACGTGAATGCTTAGATCACGCAAGGTGGAGAACAGCTTGTAACGGACAATCCAAACGGTGGCTTGACCTTCGGGTCCGTTCAGGACATCGGTGCGCACCGGAATTACCCTTTGTGGTCCGTCCCAGGGCGTGCCAGAAATCGTGACGTGGAGTTGATCACGACGGACCCGAAGAGAGTTCCATCTGGAACAGAACCACAACCCACTCAGTCGTCAATCAATGGATGGAAGGGGAGGGAGGTGGGGAGGGAGGGAGCCAATAATAAAGAGCCGGGCTGGAATAGAATGAAATGTGTGCCTCTCACCCTCCCCATGAAGATTGTATTTGGACGGTGAAATAGCGGCAGGGTAAAGTAACGTCCCGGGGTGCCAGGCCGGGTCCGGTCAAATGGAAATCCCGGGCCTGAAACTCGGGTTCCGAGGCCGCCACAGGGGACTCGGTGAGGTTGGCATCGGCCCCTGTTGACGCCAGGGACAGAACCGACAACGCTGCCATGCTGACCCAGATCCAGTCCGGCTCATGGGTTAGCCGCGAGTGTCTAGATCCAGCCATAATGCTGGATTTGAGGGTGGTGGGCCGTGCGCGCTGGTGTTCCACTGTGGGTCCGCAACAATGACAAATGAGATCGTTGGACAGACAGAGTAATTCCTGATCAATTACGATGATATCAAGAATTGCGACGGGGTCATTGGGGTTGGCCCCAAATCTGGTTATTGATACGGCAATTGATCGTTTTCAATCCAACGCCTGATTCGGACCTTAACGGCTTTCCCCCCAGGATCCAAGGATGAAATCAAGGGAAGACTATACGACTAGGTTGGTTTGGAAATGATTACCACTTTTACCTTCATGGAGCTCTGATACCTAGGTAAACGTTATTCTCCACCGATCAGTTGGTGGTGCTATTTTTTTTTTTTTATTAATCTAACCTAGCTCGATTTTAACAACCCTAAAAGTCTCTATCTAAACCCTAAAACATTTTGCCACCAATTTAAAAATGAGCACCGCCAACTAATCGGTGGAAATAACGTTTATCCTGATCCCTACGTAACGATAAGTCAGTATTCTGCAAAATCATCCACCTGATCCATTATTAGGGTCCTTCCACGAATGTTGGTGCTAGATGCCCAAGCAAAATATCATACACATTTTGTAGACCTCATGATGCCCAGATCATCCATGGGTCTCGTAGCCTACCACTTTATTTCCGACATTTTCAGCGATCTGGACTTGGACCGTGGCCATCATCAGGCTTGGACGGTTGATCAGGAGCCCCCGTATTCGAAGGTCTTTGAAAATGGAAGAGTGACGGAGCGACAACCTCAGACACGACCGCGATCGATCCACCGGTGACGATTGACGAAGCACTAGCTAGTCTAGAACCAATTTCAGAGAACGAGAGAAAGAAACAAGAAAAGAGCCGGTCATCCACAGGTGTTCAAAACCAAGCCAAACTCACCAAGACATAACTACACTAACGAGGTTGAGAGATTAGCGGAACGCTGACGACCCAAACAAACCCAATCCACCAGGACTAACCGGATGGGAACTCACACAACTCACACAACAACTCACACTACTTACATCACCGGACTTGCAAAGGACCAAGAAGCCAAGGGCGGTTTATTCCGATTCTCTTCGTTCGACTTGTGGTTCAGTCAAGTCATGGGGACGGCAGCCAGACTCGATCCATAGATAGGATCCCATTTAAGCCCAATAGCTCGCGGATGGACGGGAGATCGGATTAAAGCCGACAAATTGAGCTACATCCGTTCGGTCGTTACCAGCCTGAAACTGGGCCCGAATGAAACACACGATTGCGAAATCCCCCTCACTTAGCTAAAAGTTTCTTGGCACTTGATACCATGAGTTCGGGCGTCCATTATCATTGACTTTCATTGTGGATGGACACCTTTCCTGCCTTTTGGATCGATGTTTTTTTCTCGTCAACTTCTTAGCCCTCATGCCCGACCGTTGTGGTCCGGGACAGGCTGACCAATTCTCACTCTTAAGAACTACCATCATCACCCATCGCGATCATCCATGATAACTATGTGCCTACTTATTTTTGAATCACCTCATTTCACATTGAGGGCGGATGATAGGTTTCTCATGATTTGTTCTGAAGCCTCGTCGAGTTAATTACCCAGGAATAAGGCGAGTGTGGGAAAGAATTCTTTTTTTACACAAGGTTTGAAGTATTTGAGACATTTTGCGGCCAAAAACTCTTTAATTTTGATTTTCTCATGAAAAGAACCTAAAACCGACGATTTTGGGGGAATTGAAAGGTTTTGTCATGCTTTGGCACAATTTAGAGGAACTGCATTCCAAATGAAATGCTTTTGTATATATTTTTTTCCCGAAAACCTGAAGAATGAAAATATATATATACACTTTGTTCATGCAATGTTTCCGTTCGAGCGAGTTTCTTTAGTGACCATACCATCCTTCTTAAGAATGCATGTTTTGGTTGGCATTGATAAGTAACTGAACATACTTCCATGAACTTTACATTTTTCCATGAATTATGCCGTAAGTTATCAATATGCAACTGACCCAAATCACACAATGATGGTTTGGATTTTGCAAAACCGTTCATCATTTCAGGATGCTCCAAAATATGAACCTTAACTAGATAACTGTAGATATGAGTCTGCTTTGAAATTCCATTATTCGTCGATAGTAAGACGAGACTCAACCCAAAGAGCAAGAACCTGGTGAAAAAAAAAATAAGTTTGCCTTGAAAGCACCAAAATACTTGAATAACCAAACAACTTACAACATTTTTTTACCTCTTTCTTATATGCTTTTACAGTTTCGGATATTTTTAGTTGATTTTCACATCATGCTTAAAAGAGAGTAGTTTGATGAAATCATGAACTATTCTTCCGACCCCTCGCGGCAACTATGAAGTAATAAACCATATATGGCACGGTTGGCTCCAAAGCATCTTGAGCTTCAATTAACCATGCATGCGGAACTGTAATTATTGGGTATAAGATCTTGGCCTATTCCTTTTGGCGCTCGCGATGAATATGGAACTAGGGGCTGATGGTGATGGGTTCCTCAATTTGAATCGGTGCTCGGTTTGAATATGCTCGTGTTATATCAATCACCGTCGGTTGGATATATGTGGGATAAGCCATGGAGTACTCCCATGGGTAAGCCCAGTCCGTCACCTGATGCTGGCCCTGATTTGCTTGTTCGCTCTCTCGCTTGATGGATTGGCGGGCTGAGTTGGAGATCGCTGAGCCTTCAACAGTGTTGCTACATGGCAGGTAGTTTGTCATTTTTGGATAGCTCACGGAAATTGGAGATCTGTGGCGCCGTGGGAGAAAGCTCAGAATTTAGCAAACTTTAAATACCTTTGCCAGGGCAAGAGTTTATCATCATTTTCCTATTTTTTCCATATTAACACAATCTAGAATCCATCTGGCAATCGTGAAAAGAGGGGAGTCAATTCAATAACAAGAGGAGACGTGGTGTAGTGGTTAGCCGCAGTTTCCTAGCATGAGAGAGGTCCCCGGTTCGATTCTCCTCCCCGACCTTCCTCTAGGAAGCGATTAGACGCTAACCACGCCCACAGACGGAGAACAATCTGATACGGACTATGTCGCTGCCTATCGGAAATAAATTGGACGATGTGATGGCTAGCTTCGCTGGCCGTACGAGGTGAACCTCTCGAACCTTAGCGCCCCATATACAAAAAAAAGAATAATCTCCTGACATCGCTTCATTTTTGGCAATCCATCAACGGAAAATGTGGCAAAGAGTAAAAAAAGTGAGAAGATTGTTCAGCTTTCTTAATGAAAAATTAGGTCATTTCGATGGCAATTGGAGCATTTTGTTGGGAGGGCGGGTAATCCCGGAGTCATATCGATCCTGGAGTCATCTATCTAATGGGGCACAATTTGGGTGAAATCTCTGGCAACACTGAGCTGGAGTCATCATCCTCCCGTCCAAATTTGAAAACGCTCCCTTCATCCTTCCAACCAACCATCCATCGCCTCTTTCGTCGAGGGTTACCTTGAAGTGTTCTCGTTTTCGCCCCGATAGATTGATTGACCCGATCTCGCCGTTCACGGCCGGCTTCACCCATGCCCCGTCCCACGCATACCCCCGCGCTCCAAAACCCGGGCCGCGCCCGTACCCCGCCCCGGGTGTAGCCACCGGCGGAGGTGTGACGGGCTGGTCGCAACGCGGTGGGACAGCCTCACGTGCCGGCTTGTTGCACACGGGCCTGTCCCTGATCGCAGCCTACGATGATTTGATGCGCTCGGGTCGGTGTTCCATTCGGGCGCCGAGCGCGAGTTCTGGTCGGTGAGCACGCAGGTCCAGGAGTTGCGCCGGTGGTTGGCAGCCCAACACGAGCGCCAACAACTGGCGCTCACGCTCAAGGAGCGCGACAACGAGCTCACGGCCAAGGACTACAAGATCCAACAAGCCCGCAAAATGGTGGAGGACGAGCGACGCGGGCGACTAGCCGCCGAACAAGATCGCGATGCCTTTGCCCAACAGGTAAGGCTGGACCACTGAGCATTGGCCGGGCAATCAGCCCAGGAGGGGGGGTAATCCACGCCTTGATCTCGATGGCCTCAATGGATCCGGCCCGTCAGGTGGTGGAGGCCAATGAATGGTTCGCCCCTCCATCCAACTGGAAATCGTAGCCAGCCCAATTATAAATATAGACTAAACCAATGTATTAAGTCTGCACCCTCATGTTAGGAGAGCTTAGACAGAAAGGAGCGGATAATAATATCCGATTTGATCACTTGATCTACTCTTCTCT
>NC_081447.1:8238740-8243498 GCF_007210705.1 Tigriopus californicus | reverse complement strand
AGAGAAGAGTAGATCAAGTATCAATCGGATATTATTATCCGCTCCTTTCTGTCTAAGCTCTCCTAACATGAGGTGTGCAGACTTAATACATTGGTTTAGTCTATATTTATAATTGGGCTGGCTACGATTTCCAGTTGGATGGAGGGGCGAACCATTCATTGGCCTCCACCACCTGACGGGGCCGGATCCATTGAGGCCATCGAGATCAAGGCGTGGATTACCCCCCCTCCTGGGCTGATTGCCCGGCCAATGCTCAGTGGTCCAGCCTTACCTGTTGGGCAAAGGCATCGCGATCTGTTCGGGGCTAGTCGCCCGCGTCGCTCGTCCTCCACCATTTTGCGGGCTTGTTGGATCTTGTAGTCCTTGGCCGTGAGCTCGTTGTCGCGCTCCTTGAGCGTGACGCCAGTTGTTGGCGCTCGTGTTGTGCCGCCAACCGCCGGCGCAACTCTGGACCTGCGTGCTCACCGACCAGAACTCGCGCTCGGCGCCCGAATGGAACACCGACCCGCAGCGCATCAAATCATCGTAGGCTGCGATCAGGGACAGGCCCGTGTGCAACAAAGCCGGCACGTGAGGCTGTCCCACCGCGTTGCGACCAGCCCGTCACACCTCCGCCGGTGGCTACACCCGGGGCGGGGGTACGGGCGCGGCCCGGGTTTTGGAGCGCGGGGGTATGCGTGGGACGGGGCATGGGTGAAGCCGGCCGTGAACGGCGAGATCGGGTCAATCAATCATCTGGGCGAAAACGAGAACACTTCAAGGTAACCCTCGACGAAAGAGGCGATGGATGGTTGGTTGGAAGGATGAAGGGAGCGTTTTCAAATTTGGACGGGAGGATGAGGACTCCAGCTCAGTGTTGCCAGAGATTTCACCCAAATTGTGCCCCATTAGATAGATGACTCCAGGATCGAATATGACTCCGGGATTATCCCGCCCTCCCAAACAAATGCTCCAATTGCCATCGAAATGACCTAATTTTTCATTAAGAAAGCTGTAAAAGCTTCTCACTTTTTTACTCTTTGCCACATTTTCCGTTGATGGATTGCCAAAAATGAAGCGATGTCAGGAGATTATTCTTTTTTTTGTATATGGGGCGCTAAGGTTCGGAGAGGTTCACCTCGTACGGCCAGCGAAGCTAGCCATCACATCGTCCAATTTATTTCCGATAGGCAGCGACATAGTCCGTATCAGATTGATTCTCCGTCTGTGGGCGTGGTTAGCGTCTAATCGCTTCCTAGAGGAAGGTCGGGGAGGAGAATCGAACCGGGGACCTCTCTCATGCTAGGAAACTGCGGCTAACCACTACACCACGTCTCCTCTTGTTATTGAATTGACTCCCCTCTTTTCACGATTGCCAGATGATTCTAGATTGTGTAATATGGAAAAAATAGGAAAATGATGATAAACTCTTGCCCTGGCAAAGGTATTTAAAGTTTGCTAAATTCTGAGCTTTCTCCCACGGCGCCACAGATCTCCAATTTCCGTGAGCTATCCCAAAAATGACAAACTACCTGCCATGTAGCAACACTGTTGAAGGCTCAGCGATCTCCAACTCAGCCCGCCAATCATCAAGCGAGAGAGCGAACAAGCAAATCAGGGCCAGCATCAGGTGACGGACTGGGCTTACCCATGGAGTACTCCATGGCTTATCCCACATATATCCAACCGACGGTGATTGATATAACACGAGCATATTCAAACCGAGCACCGATTCAAATTGAGGAACCCATCACCATCAGCCCCTAGTTCCATATTCATCGCGAGCGCCAATAAGGAATAGGCCAAGATCTTATACCCAATAATTCAGTTCCGCATGCATGGTTAATTGAAGCTCAAGATGCTTTGGAGCCAACCGTGCCATATATGGTTTATTACTTCATAGTTGCCGCGAGGGGTCGGAAGAATAGTTCATGATTTCATCAAACTACTCTCTTTTAAGCATGATGTGAAAATCAACTAAAAATATCCGAAACTGTAAAAGCATATAAGAAAGAGGTAAAAAAATGTTGTAAGTTGTTTGGTTATTCAAGTATTTTGGTGCTTTTCAAGGCAAACTTATTTTTTTTTTCACCAGGTTCTTGCTCTTTGGGTTGAGTCTCGTCTTACTATCGACGAATAATGGAATTTCAAAGCAGACTCATATCTACAGTTATCTAGTTAAGGTTCATATTTTGGAGCATCCTGAAATGATGAACGGTTTTGCAAAATCCAAACCATCATTGTGTGATTTGGGTCAGTTGCATATTGATAACTTACGGCATAATTCATGGAAAAATGTAAAGTTCATGGAAGTATGTTCAGTTACTTATCAATGCCAACCAAAACATGCATTCTTAAGAAGGATGGTATGGTCACTAAAGAAACTCGCTCGAACGGAAACATTGCATGAACAAAGTGTATATATATATTTTCATTCTTCAGGTTTTCGGGAAAAAAATATATACAAAAGCATTTCATTTGGAATGCAGTTCCTCTAAATTGTGCCAAAGCATGACAAAACCTTTCAAATTCCCCCAAAATCGTCGGTTTTAGGTTCTTTTGATGAGAAAATCAAAATTAAAGAGTTTTTGGCCGCAAAATGTCTCAAATACTTCAAACCTTGTGTAAAAAAAGAATTCTTTCCCACACCTCGCCTTATTCCTGGGTAATTAACTCGACGAGCTTCAGAACAAATCATGAGAAACCTATCATCCGCCCTCAATGTGAAATGAGGTGATTCAAAAATAAGTAGGCACATAGTTATCATGGATGATCGCGATGGGTGATGATGGTAGTTCTTAAGAGTGAGAATTGGTCAGCCTGTCCCGGACCACAACGGTCGGGCATGAGGGCTAAGAAAGTTGACGAGAAAAAAACATCGATCCAAAAGGCAGGAAAGGTGTCCATCCACAATGAAAGTCAATGATAATGGACGCCCGAACTCATGGTATCAAGTGCAAGAAACTTTTAGCTAAGTGAGTGGGATTTCGCAATCGTGTGTTTCATTCGGGCCCAGTTTCAGGCTGGTAACGACCGAACGGATGTAGCTCAATTTGTCGGCTTTAATCCGATCTCCCGTCCATCCGCGAGCTATTGGGCTTAAATGGGATCCTATCTATGGATCGAGTCTGGCTGCCGTCCCCATGACTTGACTGAACCACAAGTCGAACGAAGAGAATCGGAATAAACCGCCCTTGGCTTCTTGGTCCTTTGCAAGTCCGGTGATGTAAGTAGTGTGAGTTGTTGTGTAGTTGTGTGAGTTCCCATCCGGTAGTCCTGGTGGATTGGGTTTGTTTGGGTCGTCAGCGTTCCGCTAATCTCTCAACCTCGTTAGTGTAGTTATGTCTTGGTGAGTTTGGCTTGGTTTTGAACACCTGTGGATGACCGGCTCTTTTCTTGTTTCTTTCTCTCGTTCTCTGAAATTGGTTCTAGATAGCTAGTGCTTCGTCAATCGTCACCGGTGGATCGATCGCGGTCGTGTCTGAGGTTGTCGCTCCGTCACTCTTCCATTTTCAAAGACCTTCGAATACGGGGGCTCCTGATCAACCGTCCAAGCCTGATGATGGCCACGGTCCAAGTCCAGATCGCTGAAAATGTCGGAAATAAAGTGGTAGGCTACGAGACCCATGGATGATCTGGGCATCATGAGGTCTACAAAATGTGTATGATATTTTGCTTGGGCATCTAGCACCAACATTCGTGGAAGGACCCTAATAATGGATCAGGTGGATGATTTTGCAGAATACTGACTTATCGTTACGTAGGGATCAGGATAAACGTTATTTCCACCGATTAGTTGGCGGTGCTCATTTTTAAATTGGTGGCAAAATGTTTTAGGGTTTAGATAGAGACTTTTAGGGTTGTTAAAATCGAGCTAGGTTAGATTAATCTGCAGACTTGCTCTGCTCCCTATCGTCCGTATCTCAGACCTCTGACGCCATCTCTGGGCACTTATTCAAAGTATGAAACCGTGACTCATAAATGCCATGCACAGACAGGTTGGGTAGTCTTAGGCCTGGTTTCAATAGGGTTGGGCTAGTTAATAGGATCATGATTCCTGTTGAAAGGCATCCATCAATCTCGGAATCAGTTTCTTAGTTGCACTTCTATCAACGTGGCTGGGATGTGTATCTAGGCGCTTGGGTTCTCATACTTATGCAGTGACCTTTTTTGTATCTGTTTAGTCATCAGTCGGGATGTGCAAAAAGTGCAAATAGATGTGACCAATTATGCTAATACTAATGCGTTAAAAGCTGCTAATACTGAAAAAAAAACATCCAAAAAGCCGTTCAAAATGCAAATGCTTGTTCAAATCTTTCTTTTCTCTCTCGGGCTCCTTCATTGTTTAATTTGCTTCCCTCTCATATTCGTCCAGAATACGTAGGCCTTATTGATCCGGTAATTTCTTCCAAGTCTGACTTGGACAATTTTTTAAGTAGCATTGCGGATCAACCCTACATTCAAGGACTGGCTCGGTCTGCTCACTCAAAATCGTTGGTGGACCAAATATCACATAAAGATTGAAAGGTAGTGAATGGACAAATTATGACCTTTTATTGGAATAGTATTGGGGATTACATTCCCCGTAACGATTAGAAAACCCTTTGAAAAACCAAACCCAAAAAGAAGAATTACCATGGGTGCAAAGGACCAATTATCAGAACACAGGCCCAGTTAAGGAACCAAGCTTGCGGTGGAGGGTCTTGCTTTTCTTATTGTAAGACCACACACTTTCTCTGATATCCAGTGTGCACTTTCGGTGACCAATGACATAAATGT
>NC_081447.1:8238590-8238712 GCF_007210705.1 Tigriopus californicus | reverse complement strand
CGAGAAAACTCAAGGATTGCAAGAACGACGAACCAAGCAACATTGAGCTCAAACGGACTTTTGGAGTCCGATTTGGGTACTTTGGCTGCGTGATTATGAAAATGTGGCATTGCGTTGAACGG
>NC_081447.1:8238478-8238560 GCF_007210705.1 Tigriopus californicus | reverse complement strand
ACGCAACATTGAGCTCAAACGGACTTTTGGAGTCCGATTTGGGTACTTTGGCTGCGTGATTATGAAAATGTGGCATTGCGTT
>NC_081447.1:8238324-8238442 GCF_007210705.1 Tigriopus californicus | reverse complement strand
TCGAAACCCGAAGAAAGAAAGATACCTCTTGAGCTCAAACGGACTTTTGGAGTCCGATTTTGGTACTTTAGTTGCGTGATTATGAAAATGTGGCATTGCGTTGGATTTTTTGGGTATT
>NC_081447.1:8238006-8238289 GCF_007210705.1 Tigriopus californicus | reverse complement strand
CAACCTCTGGTCTCGCGTCCCTACAAGAATAACTTAGAGTCAGTCAGTCAACATTGAGCTCAAACGGACTTTTGGAGTCCGATTTGGGTACTTTGCTCTAACTAATGTTAATTTTACACACTATTGCAGGCCCCATCCCTTGCATGGGCCCCGGTAACCGGACTCCAACGGCCCGACCCAATGAAAAAGCTGCTTTGGTGGACTTTTGCTCCAATGAACCCCCCATGATTCCCGCCATCTTGATGCACTGCATCCGAGAAGTGGAAGCCCGAGGTCCGACGAC
>NC_081447.1:8227224-8237955 GCF_007210705.1 Tigriopus californicus | reverse complement strand
GTCGAGACCTCGGGCTTCCACTTCTCGGATGCAGTGCATCAAGATGGCGGGAATCATGGGGGGTTCATTGGAGCAAAAGTCCACCAAAGCAGCTTTTTCATTGGGTCGGGCGTTGGAGTCCGGTTACCGGGGCCCATGCAGGGATGGGGACCTGCAATAGTGTGTAAATTAACCATTAGTTAGAGTACATCAAAAGGTACATAAGTAATGATGAAAAGACTTACATCGTTGCGGCAGTCGGGGTGACAAGTCACCCCACAGTCACGACATTTCAAGCATGTTTCCTGAATCCCATGCGCTTTCCACAAGGTTGGCACTTCTCCGAGACGACCACGCTTTCTTCGTAAAGAAATGCGGCCGAGGGGGACAGAGCTGGCGTTGCTGATATGACGCTTGACTCGGGGCGTGGTGGCCAATCCTCACCATTGTAAGGCGGGGCACTGGGTTCGAACTCGGGTCGCTCATTGTAAGTAACCCGTCTCTCCCGCGCGATTCGCGGGCTTGCGTGCGGCTCGTTTCATTCGCGCATCGACACGTCCATCTTGACGGGAACGGCTTCAATGACGGATTCGGCATGAGGCTGGCCGGCTTGGTCCACTATGACACGGGTTGTGGTGGTGAGAATCTGCTCCCACTGTCTAAACGATTGCCTAAGCTGCGAGATTTCCGAGCTTTCTTGGCTTCATGTCGGGCTGAGGAACGGCGTTTCTGACGATTCCGCGAAACTTCCAGATTGTCGCGCGTGTTGTCGTCGAAGCTTAAGTCCGACACATCCAAGATGGATTCGATGGACTCTTCGAGCCGCGGCTAAAGGTGGGGGGGCCTTTGTAGGGCGAATGGCGACGCGTCGTGTCGATGTGACGCACTCGTTCTAAAGTTTCATTGTCAAAAAACGCGCTCCGAATTGGGCGACAGGAGGATATCCTTCAGCATGTCCAACTAGAAAAGAAGTTACCCGTTGAGCATCCTACAGCATGGGCGACTGGCAGACACAAGCCGAAATCCAGAGGCGGCCTTTGTCATGGTCGAATTCCCGTCGTGTGCTATGTTGTTGCCATGAGACGAGAAAAATTCTGTTTGCCTGTCTTAAAAAAAGATCAAGTGATCAAATCGGATATTATTATCCGCTCCTTTCTGTCTAAGCTCTCCTAACATGATGGTGCAGACTTAATACATTGGTTTAGTATATATTTATAATTGGGCTGGCTACGATTTCCAGTTGGATGGAGGGCGAACCATTCATTGGCCTCCACCCACCTGACGGGCCGGATCCATTGAGGCCATCGAGATCAAGGCGTGGATTACCCCCCCTCCTGGGCTGATTGCCCCGGCCAATGCTCAGTGGTCCAGCCTTACCTGTTGGGCAAAGGCATCGCGATCTTGTTCGGCGGCTAGTCGCCCGCGTCGCTCGTCCTCCACCATTTTGCGGGCTTGTTGGATCTTGTAGTCCTTGGCCGTGAGCTCGTTGTCGCGCTCCTTGAGCGTGAGCGCCAGTTGTTGGCGCTCGTGTTGGGCTGCCAACCACGCGCTGGCGCAACTCCTGGACCTGCGTGCTCACGACCAACTCGCGCTCGCGCCGAATGGAACACGACCCGCAGCGCATCAAATCATCGTAGGCTGCGATCAGGGACAGGCCGTGTGCAACAAGCCGGACGTGAGGCTGTCCCACCGCGTTGCGACCAGCCCGTCACACCTCCGCCGGTGGCTACACCCCGGGGCGGGGTACGGGCGCGCGGCCCCGGGTTTTGAGCGCCGGGGTATGCGTGGGACGGGGCATGGGTGAAGCCGGCCGTGAACGGCGAGATCGGGTCAATCAAATCTATCGGGGCGAAAACGAGAACACTCAAGTAACCCTCGACGAAAGAGGCGATGGATGGTTGGTTGGAAGGATGAAGGGAGCGTTTTCAAATTTGGACGGGAGGATGAGGACTCAGCTCAGTGTTGCCAGAGATTTCACCCAAATTGTGCCCATTAGATAGATGATCCAGGACGAGATATGACTCCGGGATTATCCGCCTCTCCCGATCAAAATGCTCCAATTGCCATCGAATGACCTAATTTTTCATTAAGAAAGCTGTTGGCCACCCATCAATCTTCTCACTTATTTTTACTCTTTGCCACATTTTCCGTTGATGGATTGCCAAAAATGAAGCGATGTCAGGAGATTATTCTTTTTTTTGTATATGGGGCGCTAGGTTTCGGAAGGGGTTCCCCTGTACGGCCAGCGAAGCTAGCCATCACATCGTCCAATTTATTTCCGATAGGCAGCGACATAGTCCGTATCAGATTGGTTCTCGTCTGTGGGGGTGGTTAGCGTCTAATCGCTTCTAGAGAAGGTCGGGGAGGAGAATCGAACCGGGGACCTCTCTCATGCTAGGAAACTGCGCTAACCACTACACCACGTCTCCTCTTGTTATTGAATTGACTCCCTCTTTTCACGATTGCCAAGATGGTGATTCTAGATTGTGTTAATAATGGAAAAAATAGGAAAATGATGGATAAACTCTTGCCCTGGCAAAGGTATTTTAAAGTTGCTAAATTCTGAGCTTTCTCCCACGGGAGGTTGGCATTTACCGCATCCCCGGCAATGAAGCCGATGCTCTCAACTTGCTAGAAAAGTTCATGCGAGACAAGTGTGCTCCCTCATTGAGCCGCTACGACATTCACGTGATCACTAGCACGGTCAAGAAGTTTCTCAAATCATTGAAGGAACCCATCATTCCTCATAGCCTTCGTCGCGTATTTGTGGATGCGGCCACGAATCCAGATTCCACTGACGGAGACGCTGCACTCTATCAAGCGGTCTCGGAACTGCCCAGGCCCAATCGAGACACCCTGGCCTATCTGATTCTCCATCTTCAGCGCGTGGCTGACAGTCCAGACTGCAAGATGACGTTGGACACCCTCTCCACGTGTATGGGGCCCACTGTCGTGGGTTTCTCTTCCAATGATCCGGCACAGGCTTTAGCCGAGGCGGGAGTGCCTCGAGAAGTGACTAGAGCTCTGATCCATCTGAGCTCGGACTATTGGTCGAACTTCTTGCAATACGAACAGGAGAATATGTTCCCCAGCCTGAACACGCCAGACATTGCAACGGGCACAACCAAGACTCCGTACAAATCTGTGGTGGCTCAACGAACCCGCTCGAGGATATCCAGCCATCAAAAGGCTGAATACTTCCATTCCCCTATGCTTTTCTAAGGGACAAGTCCCCATCCCACCCACTTTTTCACATAAACCTTTGTCCAAACACTTTCCTAGTGCGTCACCAACTCGGATGGAAGATTCATTCACGGCAGAAAGTAGACGAGACTGAAGAAGAAAATTCGATTAACCCATTGCGTTGTCGTCAGAACCGTGAGAAAGACCCTTTTTCCTGAACCCCGATTCACTACAGAGGCAACTGCTTCACGTCTGTTAAGTACATAATCTCCATCCATCTAACAAAAATGGTCAATTTTGGTGATTAAATTCGATCAATCGGATTTATTGCATTTGTTATTGTGTCTTGACGCGTTTCCAAGGAAACATTAATTCACTAAGAGACAAACAGGACGTTCTTGATCCGCTTACATTCACGTAATCAGACGGGGGAATTTTTTTTTTGAAGAATTTTCTTTCAACGCTCATGAAATATGTTTCTTTCCTGTTCGTTCCTGTCTCATTTTTGGCAAACAAATTGAGCCCTAGCAGTAGGTACGAGTACAGAACAATGTTCGTATATATTTATGTGTTTTTATGCGCAAAGGCCTAGATATAATAAATGCTCGTAAACATGTTAAAGCGTGGAGACCGGATCGACACCAGATTCTATGAACTTTCTGACAACACAACGAGTGTGGCCGACTAGGAGTTGGTGGAGATCGTGTTTTTTTTGTCATCCATCCATTCATTCATTGATCTCACGCCGAACGTATTTGCAAGTGCTTCTGGTATGAGGGAATGAATTGCATTGAACGCCATGCATTGTAGTAATGTTTTCTCTGATGCTACTTTAGTTTCTACCGCTGCTTGGGGTGCATCTTTTTATTCAGCCAGATGCTTGACATCGGCTCGGCTGCTTTTGGCTGTTATTTGAAGGCAGATCTTAGGGGGTGTTAACTTTGGACGATGGTTCTTCGGATCGGGCTCCTGAGATCGCAGCATGGAATTGGCATACCTCCGCTCCTCGGCACTCAACTGCACCCCGGAATGGTGAAAATCGATTCCTCTGTAACGACAAAATATACAACCGTCAAAACCTACCCAAGCAAAGTCCTCTGTTTCGATTGGAGTGATTGTCGGTGAAGAATGAGAATCGAGCGAGCACATTACACACTAACGCTTACCATCGCCCAGATCGTGAATGGCGGGTGGAAAGTCGGAAAAGTATCGATGCCTGAGAGCCTGCTCGGCTCCCACCCGCTTATTGGCTCGTTCTTGGAGCATCATGGAGGCGGGACTCTCGGCAAAGGGCACGTCGAAGAGCCGTGGCCAGGCGTGGCCGAGACGCTGGCCTTTATAAAACACATTTTCTGAGGTTTGTAATTGGGAAGACGTGACACCCCTGGCCAAGTGTCCTCGGTGGGTTTACCCGTGACGCGGAAGATCTTGTCCAACTGGTCAAACGTATCACGCACGCCGGGAAGCAGGGCATACCGTTAGTCATCTCGACGAAGATGCAGCCCACACCCAAATGTCCAAGGATGTGGTGTAGTTCGTGGAACCCAATAACACATCGGGAGGACGGTACCAAAGAGTGACAACCTCGTGCGAGTACGTGTGGACGGGACGGATTTGGCACGTGCCAAGCCTGGAAATAAATTTTCTTATAGGAAGACATAGATAGCATTTTTTTTCACCAATATCAAGAGCATATTCAGCTCAAGGATCGATCAAATCATCTGGCGGTTCATATCTGTGCTTTATTTTCTGGGCAAAAAAGCTCTGAAAATCGATCCATTTAATAAACTGCGTGTTGGCTTGGAGACGTATTTTCACCCAGGGTATACTGGTAGTGTATACTGATAGTGTATAGTGGTAGTATATTTACGAATCGTAGGGGAAGGAGATAATGGATATGACCTCTCTGTTCTGTGTAGAGTCCCAGAGAAAAGGATGTTTAGTAGCGGGAAAGCTTTGGCTTAAGGAGAAAGGACGGAGGACCCTTGAGGACAAAGGCTCTCAAATCAATGTTGATAAATAGGTCCACCAAACTCCGGGTCAAGATCTCTGGAGGATCAAGTTACACTGCCACCATCTCCGAAGGTAGACACTCCTTCCTCGTCTTGCTCGGGGTCAACGTGGGGATGCCTAGAGGAGCTAAATATCTACTCTACCCATATGGGCTACATACTCTACAATCGAGATGGATTAGCTTGGAATTTTCCCCAGTCTTGTTCTCAGCAGTGGCGTCTTCATTGGACTTGATCGGGCAGAAAATGGCTGGCAACCACTGCCTAACGAGGCAAATGAACGCTGGGAAACGTACATCACTGGTCAGCTCAACGGGTCATGGGAACTTTTGACGACCTGTCCAAACCCATCCTAGGTCTGAGCCAGGAGCAAACCATGTAAACTTCATGAGCTTGCCTTGTTTTTAAATCGGAGAAAAGGACTTGTTTGCAAAGAGCAAGCAAGTCTCAAGGCTGTGCGAGAGCTAGCTTTTTACATGACAGTGATTAGGCCTCAGGATCCTTGTGAACTGTGATGCTGCCGTGATGCAGCCCGAAATCTTTTAATAGTTAATGAGTTGCTCTTAGCAAGTTGTGTTGATGGTAGACTTCCTGAGGGCCCCAAACTTTAAACTGGCAGCACTGCACTACAGATTTAGAGAACATAAAGAGTCTTCTCGAGTTTTAGGGCCTGCTACACTATCACGTACAAAACGGCACCGACGGCGAAGAGCAACTTACCAAAATCTGCCAACTTGAGTTCGCCTATTTCGCTAATGAGAAGATTTTGTGGCTTGACATCTCGGTGAAGTATCCTTCGTCGATGAATGTATGAAAGACCTCGGAAAAGTTGAAAGAGAAACAGCTTCACATTCTTGGCGCTTAATCCACCCGGATTTTTCTCCAAATACTGGGACAGATCAGTATGCTGAAACGGAAACGCATAAGACATTGTTATGGGGATGAAATATACAATAGCCAACAAAAAATCAGGATTCAATGTCAAGGGCCAAAGGTTGTTGACCTCAACTGGAAAACAACAACACTAGTTTCTCTTCCCACCATTCCCATCCCCCACTGCAATTCAATGACCACGCCGGATACACACAGAATACGAAAGATGTGCTTTGAACGACAATAGTGCTCCGGTCTCCAGGAGCCAGGAAAGTGCTCCTCGATCGTTTTCTTTAAGAGGGGCCCTAAGAAAGGACGAGGCCATGAGCAGTGAGCAGTGGAGCAGTGGAGCATTGTCGTCATCGTCACGGGCGTCACCGTCATTGTCATCGTGATGATGGTGGCAACCCTTTTCCATAGCAATAACCGTTTTGCTCCGTTCGTCCTTGGCGTTTGAGATGAGAAGGAAGTGTGGTGGCGCACTCGACGACGAGTTCCATTGGGTCCTTCCCTGAAGTGTCGGGTGAGTGAATGGAGGACGCAACAGAGGCACGATAGAAGGAGGGAAAAGGGGAGAGGGAGAAGAAGTCCCTGGGGAGTGTTTCAATTTCTTGGAATTGCACCATACACAGCTTTGACGCCACTCTCTGAAATGACCTTCCCAAGCAATATCAGGTTGACATAAATCTCATCCCATTGGTCCAAATGAGCCTTGAGGGGCGTCGATGAAGATGGCAAGAAATGTCTCAGGATTTGTTTGCCATGGAGGCAAACCGACATTGAAATGGGAATGGCCGAAGGAAATCCAAAGGGAATCCAAAAAGCAAACACAAGGGGACATAAGAGGACCAACGGAGAGACCCCAAGGAGCTCAGAATGGCAAAGGGGAGGAGGAAAGGGAGCTTGGACCAAAGTAACAAATTCGATTTTGAACATTCCAAATGAAAGAGTTTCTGCCTCTGACACGGGCTGTCAGCCACAGTTTTTTTTTCTTTCTTCACAGCCGTCTAACTGTTCCTCTGTAAAATATTCCATCGTCAAAGCACGATTGGTTCGAACAATTCTTTCTGAAGTCCTTAGCATTCGACAACGAAAGCAAAGTGCTTTTCAGAATGTGGGTATTGCCATTGAGCCGATCTCATATTTTCTTTCTATGTTGCCTCAAGATGTTGCAATCCCACCATTTCGAGTTCTCGATCCAATCCAAATGAATACCCTGTGCCACCTATCTCTCCATAAGAATTCTTTGGGGAATAAAAGGACACTGTATCAGCATTCAGCAATGTCGGGTGCTTACCACATATTCAAAGACGAAGGTAAGCGAGGACTTGGTGTGGATAATATCGTGGAGGATGACAATATTAGAGTGCTTGAGCTCCTTGAGGAGCGATGCTTCTCGAATGGCTGTAAATGGAGCGCCTTCCTCTTCTTGCAATCGGATTTCCTTCAGAGCCACCACTTGATTCGTTAAACTGCGGAGAAAATTACATCATACCAGATCACTTCTCAGATACAGTGCTCGTTCTAAATAGCTAGTCACTTGACTCGATCGCACTCGAACTGATTTTCCGACTTAGCAGGACTGTCAATCTGTCATGTCGAGAAATCCGCCGCTCATTACGTATTTGCAATTCGCTCATATTGGCGGAAATTCGGCCAATTATCTGCGATGCCTAATAACGTTATCAGTTTAAACTTTTTTCTTGAAGCTAGAGGAAAAGCACGTACCACCACGAAATATAAGAAGGCTTTATATTTTTGCAGCGGATTTTTTTCTTTTTTTTGCTATTTTTTTTTCGTCTCTAAATGGCCTTTGAAATATCACATGGATAAATTGCATCCATCGCATTCCTCATGTGGCTAAGTAAAACATAGAGCCTTAATAAGAGATGGCGAGATGCTAGAAACGGAGAGTTAACGAAGCCAGAGCTAGATAACCGATATTGCAGATCAGACAATCACACTTTTCGGGCTAGCTAATGGGCAAAACTCCATTAGACATAACTGAATAGAAGAAATGAACATCCGTGACGGTGAGCCCCCCAAAAACAGATCAGCATCTATGTACATACCTTCATTGTATCTGCAGTATATTGATGCATTGGTTTGGGGATGAGGGATGCAAGTACGTCACGGTACTCATGTATTTATGGAAAGTAGGCATGTACAGTACACGAGTCCTTAAACAAGCCTTTTAGCCATAAGCTTGCTACGCTACACGAAATATGGTTTAGGTTCTGCACTTCAGAGGGCGCTTTGTGAGTTAACCATTACCAAATATAGGACTGATTGGAGCGGTTGTTATTTATTGGTTTATGATAAGTTTGAAGTGTTTTTGGCTAATTCCATCAAAATCTTATGTATGATTAGTGACCCAGGGTTTATACAGTCCGGAAAAGAAATTGCGTTCATGGCCCGTTACGAGCAGTTTACTTAGCAATCTACCCTGCCTCTTCCTCATTTCGTTGGGGCTGTCTAACGTTGAACGTAAGAGCCCCTATTGAAAGTAGTACTAGCTCTCGAGTACAACGGGTTTCTCAGATTAAAAAAAAGGCTATCATAATTCACGGAAAGACTGGTTAGAACGTATGTGTACAAAAAAGGACTAAATCATAGCACTTTGTTTGAAATCTGGTTACGTCGAGTAATCAATTTCAGCTGAAAATGTAAGCTTGTGTGGCGTCAGCCCTATAAGGATTTAAAGATAAATACCAAAGATGTGCGTAACGTTTCCTACTACGGCAATCAAAAGTTATGACTTACAAATCATATGGAATGAAGCAATGAAACCCCGTTAACTCATGACTCATACGACTCGAGCCATTGCTAGATTTTTCAGAGATTCTGAAAGATTCGAGTTATTTCCATGACTTTAGAGTTATCTCAATGACTCTTTCCAGCCTTAATTGGGTAAATCCATTGGGAGTCACGAAAAACGCACACATCAATAATGTACCTGCAGATCCCTCGTGCATTCCAAGTCTCCAACCTATGTAGAGCTAAGCATCCTTGATTTTTTGCGGCATTCTGTCTATCATGTGCAATAAAAATGATAAAACCTAGATCATGAGACATTTCAGTTCAAATCATTCTGGGCGGTAAATCGTCGGTGCCTTTTAGATCAAGTCCTGTTTTGTTTTTAAGATGGTACATTTCAAAAACGTTCTTTCATTCTGGCTTATCAGAATGGTCAAAAACGCTAGCCCTTTGCTAGGCGGGCACCTTCGGGTTGGTTTGTGAGTCCCAAGGGACAAGTTCATCTTGATCTAGCCTCAAATCACATTGCAAAGACAGTTTACAACGATTTTTGGACCCTGGCCCATCAGACCACATCGTGATTGAGTGGACCCACAAGAGGGTTACACACAGGGGCCGGAAAATTGTAGAGGGGCTGCATACATATCACATTCAACCACGAAGCAAGCCAAGCAAACCGAGCAAACCCCTCGGCCACTGCCACAAAAGAAAGTTTCAAAGCATGGCGAAAAACTGTAGAATGGGTATGGATTCCAGTTTCGAGTCTCGATTTAGAATGCATAATCGGAATGTGACAGTTTACCAATTTCTAAATGGTCATGGCTCTTTTATTCCACCATGAGTCCTTCTCAATGCTAGAGCTGCTTAATGGGTTCATGCAGAATGGCGAAAGCGCAATGATAGAAACAGGGCTCAATTTGAAAGCTAACTCTTTTTTTCGTACACAGCGGATGAAGGTTGGATCGCAATGAATTCGCCGTTATGGCCGTTTCTGTCGATGATGATATACACATGCTCGAATGGATATGCAAATTTGCTCCATGCCCAATTGCTACTAATAACAATTAACTAGTACTAAAACAAACCAGTACTCACTTGCTAAATCCCTTGAAAACGGTGGCATAAGAGCCTTCTCCCAATTGTTCCAATTTGATGTAGGCTTCAAGCTTTCCAAACGGCGAGTCTCCCTGCAAAATAAGGAAAACGAAACATTAATTGTCATATTAAGTGCACAAGAGACAATGGCAGACGGAACATAAAGCGTTATTCGTCTTTTATCCTCTTATCCACTATTTCACTTTGACGACCTCTTATAGTCGTCGGGGTTGGCTAGGCTACGTCAAGTTTCAGCAACTCACGACGATCCAATAAGTTTGGCACATTTCTGCTGCCAAGCATCTAACATCTCGAGAATGAATGCATTTTCTACTGACAAAAGTTGGTTTTGGGGGTCCAATTTTTCCAAGATCTCATTCTCTTGTCCTCCGAACAGGCCAAATGTGAAACGAGCAGAAGAAACGACGACAAAGAAAACGATGTAGAGAAGAAGACGACGGTGAGGAAGAAGTTCGAGAACTGAGGCAAGTATCGTACATCCATGCACTGTGCGTACATACGTACTCGTACTACCGTTTGTAGTGTATAGGGTGGAGCGGCCAGCGGCAAGTCGGTCGTTTGGTTTTTTTCCACGAGTGCCTTAGCTGGATGTAAAGCAGCTTCCTTTTGCACTCCCGAGTTAGTTCCAAGTTCGGGCTCAGAGAACACGAGAGACACTCATTCTGTTCCGCTTTTTTGTGCACATTCAGGCCACGGAGTTTGAATCCGGCCCGATGAATTCGTGTCTTCGACTTTCCACCGGAGAACTCTGAAATCCGATTCCATTTCAGACTTGGAGCGGTGGAACGTGAACTCGGCCCAACTGACACGA
>NC_081447.1:8221849-8227173 GCF_007210705.1 Tigriopus californicus | reverse complement strand
AGGCAGGCTTGCTAATAACAATTCCCACATAACGTGATCAACTGCGTCGTCCGCATCGCTCTCAGAACAGCCCAATGGCGAAGATGGTTCCAACTTGGAAGATCCACAATCCCACATGGCCCCTTTTGGCTCTCGCTCTCTAGTTCAGAGCTTTGAGAGCTACCAGGCAGAGTGAATAGGAGGTGAAAGCAGAGTCCAGAGTCCAGGGACTTGGGCAGACTCAAGCAGAAGGAAGGAGTGAGTTTGCTAAACTGTTAATTTCTCAGTTTCCCCTCATCCCGATTAATGACAGGCAGAAATTTCTATCTTCTTCATTCCCCCTCCCTCGTCGAGTGTTTGTCTCTTGCTCTTGGAAATCCCCCTTTTCTATTCCACAGCCATCCAACCAACGCACCAGACGAATTCAGAACAACAACAGTTACATCAACAACAACAGTAACAGCAACCAAGCGGCCAAGAACAATGGGTGCTTTTTATTGAACGCCTCCGTCTAGCTTGCTAGCTGGCTCCCTTGCTTGGTTGGTTTGTTACTTGCTTGGAGAACTGAGTGAAGAAGCTCACTCATACGATTAGAAGGAGACAGGCCAGACACCAGGACAGCGAGCGAAAGGCGAACCAATCTCGTTGGATGGGTTCGAGGTTCCAAAGTAGCTTAGGAGCTTAAAAGTGTACAGATCTGACAGACACATTCGGGTTATTTCTTTTTTCTTCTGACTGTGCAGTGTAGTACATTGTCAGGAAAGGCAGGAGGAACTTGAGCCCAGAACGATGGGAGTCGATACTTGTAGTAGAATAATTTAGAGCAACATCCACCAATGCATCCATCAGACATGCATACATGTACATACAACGCCTTTGAATTCATGAGCCACTGATATGCGTGTGGTCTATGAGTGAAAACAACGACAGATATTAGTACATGTGCTCTCCATCGAACAAAATCTGCATAACCACTTCTTTGAGCAACAATTCGCCAATCTCCGGAGAACTTCTTCACCCTGATTTCGTGAGTTGGTAGGGTGGGTAGATGGAAGGGTCTCTTGATTCCTTGGTCTCTTGGTCCAATCTGATGCATTCCTCATCAAAGATGTGACGGGTCTCTCGGACAGCAAGAAATCCACCGCTTCCAACGAAAACCCATTGTGGAGAGGCCTTTGAAAATGGAATCCTCTTAGTGAATGGGGCGGCGGCAGCGACGGGAGCCGTGGTATGCTTGCATAGCAATATACGTACAGTAGAGGATTATCAGTCTCAATCCCCTTTTCCAATTGTATTTTGCAGTTTGCTTGTGGCATTATACCAACAAAGTGGGTTGCAAACCATAGAAACCCTAGCAAAGCAGAAGTGGGAAGACGGGGAAGACGAAGGAGGAAAGGAAATGAGGAAGAGAGGAAAGAAAGGAAGGAGAGAACGAGATGTCACTTGTCTCTGTTTTGTCAGATCTTCCCCAAAACCTAGAAAACCTAGCTATTTGTGCTTGTGGGTGCACACAACAACGGGAGTTTCCATTCAACTGATCTACGAATATGATACCATTGTGCGTACATAATACTGTATTCCGTCATAGATACCTGTTCGTTACGTTTAAACCTGGCATTTGTTCGAGTTTTTGCTCTGGATGCCAGCCAGTGTGCGTTTCCTTTTTTCTTATTTGGTTCCTATTTGGTATTTCCATTGGTGATGGAACAGGCGCGGGATCATTAATAATCCTGATTTGCCACCCTTGACAATCTTGTTCTTCTTTGAAAACCACGAACCAAAAAAAAAGCTGAAAATCTGCAGTTCCAATGGAGCTCGTTAAATTAGCTCGAGGCTCTTAACGGCTTAAGTGCAAACAGGAGTTTAGCGCTCTTCACCTAAGATTAATACCAATAGAAATAATTTTCGTTAGAAAACCACCAAGCCGTCAGGGTGATGAAATGTGTGTCTATGGGTGCGTGTTATTTCTTTCAGACCCGAGTAAAAAGAGTATGTACCATATATCTTTGGGGTATTTCAGGAATTACTCCATTCTGGCCTTTTTCTCTTCACTACCATTTCCTATCCCTAGATCTGTGCCATTTGGTCCATTCAGTCCCAAAGAGAGAACTCTGTGGTTGGTGAGGAAGCAGATTAAAAACACCCGTTGGCAAAGTCCGTGGCAACCGTCGAATGAACTTGAACCCGAAGTTGTACCTCCTCCTTCATGTACTCGTATACCTACTTTTCTTGATTCAATGGAGAAAACACTTGCAGAATTGATTTCAAGATAAGAACCAACAAAACAGCAGAGAGCTTGTCACCTCAATAGATGTAAACTCGCCTCTTTGTGTAGTTGCACATTGTTCTCTTTAGTCCCCAGGGACATTGGATTATGCCAGTCTGAGATATTGGCAAAGAAGGGATCTTTGGCCCAGGGGCTCTCAGGCATGAATCAGAATCAACACTCACTTTCAATAAATCGAGATTGCTCCCAACTACCATGGGCCCTTCTTCGGCCCTAAAATACCCCGTTCACTCGAGAGCAACTAAGAGTCAGGTAAGGAAAGAACGTTGGTGCAATCATTCCATTCGTATCAATATTATCACTTGTTTCCTGGATTCAAACAGGGAATTGAGAGAGTCTGGAGCCAAGGGCTTTCGTGGAATCCCAGGGTAGGCCCAGTCAGTTTAGACTTGGCCAAGATCAAACCTAAATCTAGAGAGAACGGAAAATGATGGTTGTTTGGATGGCTGGTCGGTCCGTAGATGAAAAGAATGGGTACTTGATGCTGGCTACTTTGCCGTTGAAATATGATCAATATTATGAAGGAAAACCAGCGCATAAATTCAATTGTCGTGAGAGTGAATAACACAATCTCACTGATCTTTTGATAAATCGTGAGACGAGAGGGTAGGAATCACCCCTCCTCCGTTCTTGTAATCAAATTATCCTAACATCTCCAAATCGAACGTGTATGCTATCGGTATCACAACACAATCCAATCTAAAGCCGATAATTTCAAGTCAATGTCGGGGTATCAAGTTCCCAACCATTGTTCAAAGCGAAGCTCGTCTACCATATGTACAGTACGTAGAGCTCTGTCAAATGAATGGACTTGAGGTCTTCAAAGAACAACTCTCTGAGGAACTCGTTTCCTTCCCTTACTGTCCGATCTCTATCTACCTCAATTGAAGGAATCAAGCCAAGCCAGTCGTCCGAGGACTCCCTGATCGATGGCCTTTAGTACGCATTGATCATCATCTCGATGGTGGGGCGTGAGGCTGGGCCAAGGCCAGGCCGACGCCAAGCGAGCCAAACGACCAAGCAACTGGCCGCCGTCGGTTGGGTGCCGTTCTTGAGTGTCGAGGCCGAGCTTGGGGAGACAGGGAGACCGAGTTCGCTTCCATCTCGTGGATCGTTGCGAACAAGAAAGAGCGAGACAGACTTCCTACGTGAACAAGTAGTACAAAGAAGAGGGAAGTCCACAGGGATCGAGATTGTCGGACTCGCAGCTACGACTGAGCTACGAGTAGCTAGGTGGCAGAACAAAAAGTGAGAAACTTAACGAGAAAATCCTCAAAAACACACGCAAAACATCCTTTCTGACTCTTTCATCTTGGAATTGCGATATTTGTTTGCCTTCGAATGTTGCAGTCGTATGCAAATGACAGGCTGTGGGTACTACTCGTAGGTGCTAGGCCCAGGCACGTTCAAAATGTCAGAGATGAGTAGTTGGACCATCCTTTTGAGCGCTGAACCACGAAAGCCAAGAGATTTGAGAACAAAATGAAGGAGACGATAGACTGTAACAAATTTGCGATTTTCAGATATTTTGTTGCAGTTGAGCTTCCGGCCATGTTTCTGTAACTACTTTACCATACTACTACACGGTAATCCAGTGTTGTCTCTCTATAAAAAGCGGTGACTGGGCTCTGTGAATGGGCAATGACTGACTTCGAGGCTGGCGGATAATACCTATTCCGTGGTTTGTGAGTCCTTCTCGGTGAGGGTGTTTTCCTTTGATGTCGAGAAAAGAGGACTATCATTCGAATTTTACACCATTCCAGGCCAAGGCCAAAAAGATCCAAGCTGAAGATAAATGTCTTCTTGTCAAACGCGGACTGATTCCATGGTGCCTTGGTTTTGGAATCAAGGTAGCCTGGTCGTAGCCAAAAAACGGCCGACATTTGCTGTGCACAACGCCACTTTTGAACAACCCACAAAACGCAAGCAACCGGCTTTTGTTGATGGAGTAGAATTGGAAGTCCCATAAACTATCTCGCGTCGTGTGTTACGTGTGTAAATTCCACCCACAAGAGGTACTATTTCATCCCTAATCTCTTCTGTCCCGTGACATTGTAGAGACAACTGAACCTCCTGGCTATCGAGTAAAGTATTGAGTAGGGCTTTCTACGTAATATATGTAGGAGTAAGAGTATATATGGAAAGGGAAGCGACTTTTCATGGTCAAGCCGACCACGTTCATTGAAGAGAAATATGATCAGGATCAATTTTCAACCATTAGTTGTTGTCCTTTCACACTGACGGCTATGCAAGTAAATGACAAACATGATGTGATACGCATATTTTCAAGGTTAACATCAATTTTTCCCCATTTAATGTTTAAACAGGCAACTCAGATAGCCTACTAGATCTGGAAAATATCTTCAATTAAGCTTGGACTTGATTTTCATGATAGACTGACATGTTTTTGTTTTAAAAGCATTTGCATGATATCGATTTCTACTAGCTAAAGAACAAATTAATCTTTAAAAGAGCTACTGACCAGTTTGATTGTATTACTAATCTAAAGGTTGAATTAATATTCTTCATTTACCCATAAGACATGTTTTCAATGATAGCTTATCATATGATAAATATCTTTCAAATGTGCTAAAAGTAATGAGCTAATTTAACATCACTGCTTTCACTTTAAACTTAAAGCCTTTGAAATGTACGTATTTCTAACAATTGTTATCATCAAAGGTAGGGAAAAATAACTTTGCCTTTGAGGGTAAGTTTCTGATGGTTGTCAAAATTACTTTTCCTTACAGTGCCAACTCTTCACCTTAACTTTTGCTCGGACAACTACTCGCATTTACATCTCTAGATTTGCTGAATGACGTCAAAATAAGTTATTTTCCGATCTCTAGTTATCATAATATCATTTAGATTCGAATTTCGTGTACCCTGAGACACATTGATAGACTTTGATAGGGTTTTCTTAATGTTGTAGCATTCTATTTAGGTTGTATGATATTTCATTAATATTTAGCCTTATAAGCATCCTTTCAAACACGTTTTTAATCTTCTTGAAACAGAAAATGTGTTCAATAAAACTTGTTCAATTCATCACCTACTA